>NW_024063024.1:530000-760000 GCF_006381635.1 Hibiscus syriacus | reverse complement strand
ATACCATACTGGCTCCGTTTCTGGCAGGTATTACTCCATCCCCCCCCCCTCAAGTTCTTGATTCTCGAAACATTCGTACGAATGCATTCATTCACCGGTCGTTTTTGTAGTGCATCCGTCGATGGTTTGAGGAAAAAGAAGCAATGCATGCATACAATAGTATAAACTACATCTTGACAATTGTTGCAGTCATCATTAGAGGTATTTTTGAACTAAAGAAGGGAATGGCTTGGATAGTGTTGTCCCTGGTAAGCTCAGCTGTTGTAGTAGTAATCAGTACATATTGGGACATCGTCCACGACTGGGGACTTTTACGGAGGCATTCAAAGAATCCTTACCTGAGAGATAAACTTCTGGTTCCGTACAAAAGTGTCTACTTTGCAGCAATGGTAATACCGATGCCGATTTCATCGTCCAACGACTCAGATCGATGGTGATACTAATAACTGCATGTTTTTGGTGCATAGCAGGCCCTGGATATCGTGTTGAGAGTCAGTTGGATGCAATTGGTATTGGAATTCAACCTGCATTCACTTCATAGGATGGCAGTAACAACTGTTGTTTCGTGTCTGGAAATCGTTCGGCGCGGTATGTGGAGCTTCTTCAGGTACCGCAACCAGTATAGTTTCTTACATTTTTCACCACCGTCTGAAAATTACTTGTCACCATGCTTGAAATTCCTTTGTGTTTGTATGATTTAGGATAGAGAATGAACACTTGAACAACGTTGGCATGTATCGAGCATTCAAATCGGTTCCGCTTCCTTTCAACTATAATGATGGGGAGGAGGAAGAGGGATCAAGAAAGGATGATTAAGCTTTAAGCACCGTTGACATCTGCATCCAGAGGTTTTCTTAGTACCATGCAACCCGAAACCGAAACCGAAACCCAGCCTAAGCCGATCCAAATCCAGTTCCTGGAAGGCAATCCAACTGCATTAATAATCCCAACTAGTTTGATAATTTGTATGATCATATCGTGTTTATGTATTATATGGTGTCACAATAATATTTGAAGGCTTTTTTTGTATTTAGATCATCATCATGTTCTGTGAGATTATCATATGATATCTTTAAGGGAAAATTATAAATTTCATCATTCAACTTTGTTTTATTATTATTTTGATCACTACAGTGTAAAATTTTTCAATTTACTCGCTAATTTTCTTATTTATTCCTGTGAAAAGTAAACAAAAGATTTTCTCAAGGGTTTTAGGAGGTTTTAAGCGGAGCTGCCTTCTTTCAACAGCAGACAGCGATTCACACAAACTCTTAACTCAGGAATTCGATCCGGTTCCATCTCACCGAATCCCGGAATCCTTGGATCCCCAAGCCCCAAGAGACCTTTCAGATCCTTCAACCCGAGACCACAACCCGGTTGACCCAGAGCCTGATCGACCCGACGGTGGTTCATCGAATTCAGGAGGGGAAGGAGAAGAAGAAGAAGGAGAGTGTGGGTTTTGCTTGTTTATGAAAGCCGGAGGCTGCAAAGAAAGCTTCGTGGCTTGGGAAAATTGCGTTGACGAAGCCAAGAAGAACGACGACTATATCGCCGCCAAATGCATGGCAGTAACAGCTGCTTTGAGGAGATGCATGGAGGATCACGCCGATTACTATGAGCCAATATTGAGAGCCGAGAAGGCTGCCCATGAAGAAGCCATTAGGGAGTTGGAAAAAGAAAAGGCAGCTAAAGAAGAGTCTGAGCGAAATTCGGGATGCATGAAGGATTTGGAGAAAAAAATGAGGTGGCTGCTTTTATTATTTTACTCCCTTCCTGGGATTTTGAATTTTAAGTGCTTTTAGTGGTGAATTGGGCCATTTTTATGGCAAAAGATGGTACTTTTCTTGGTAGTGGTTTATTTTTTTTTTCAAAAGAATGTTGAGATAGAGGAAAGGAAATTCATGAGAAATGTAAAATAATGAGGGTGATTAGTTCACTAAAACAAACAATTTTGTCTATTAATTATCTTTGCTTGTTTAGATTACTTCTAACACAGCTAGGAGTACTTTAGACATGATTGATTTATGTGACTTAGTAACTTTGAAATTCTAATGTTAGAAAATAGAAATGATCTTTGAAGTTGCTGATTATTCACTGGCTGATTCAGTTTTGCACTCTGAATTGCTTGAAAGAACAATCTTTCAACATGCAGTGATTAGCCAATGACTCTGAAATAGCGACTTTATTGATTTTAGTCACTGGCTGATTCAAGTTTTGACCCTGAATTGTTCGAGAAGGCAATCTTTCTACATGCTCTGGTTAGCCAATGACTCTTAAACAGCTTTCCAGGAACACTACAGACCTTAACCTTGTTGGTTTTAGTCATGGTTGATGACTTGATTCATGTTTTGACCCTGAATTGTTCGAAACAACAATCTTTCTTCATGCTCCGGGTAGCCGATGACTCTTTCATAGCTTTCGAAGAACACTCAAACCCCTATTGACAGTAAGGTACGTGTTTTATTCCATTTTTCAGTTAAAAGATAGTTAATGATCAACCTTTCAAGAACTGAATGAGGAATTTGAAGGTTTTGCAAGCATTGCACTGTGAATCCGCATAAGGAAGTGTTACGAGGAAATGATTCCATTTGTCTTGTTTATTCAAATGCATTCTAATTCAAGTTTAGCTTATTGTAGCACTTAAATCTTCAGCTATTTCATTCTGCACTCTGACACGAGACCCACGGTGTGCTCATATTACAATGGTAGGTTTTGTGTTTCCTTCAATTATTTTATTGATTGGATACAATGTTAGACTGTGATCCAACGTGTGTGAATCCGAGTATGATGCACAAAGCCCTACAAGGGTCATGATCGATAATGGGATATTGTCTCAGCGAGTTGAGTTTTCAAAGCTCAACCCTTGTACTCGAATCTACAATCTGCCTTTGCTAATGATGACAAGGGCAGATGCTAAAAGGATTTTGGTTGTTGTTGAAGATCAGGTAATGTATGGTTGCAGCCGGCAATATATGATGAATGGTGGCTATTAGTTCGAATATGCCACTTCTTGTTGGTATGCTTAACTCAAATATGAAAAGCGCCGTCTTCTATAATATATGTGGAATGTTAGTTCATACTAGTTTATGTTATGGCTGTAAAGGTGGAGGTGAGGAAGTAGTTGTAGGGGGAGGTGGAACAACTAGTTCAGTTCTAGCCGGGTTCTTCTATGGTGTCGCCAAGCATTCGTCCATTGAAGCTAAAATCAGATATGAAATATCCAAAAGTTTATCGACATGCAGCATTATGCGAAAATGTTGCGACTGTGGAACAGCTGTTGAAGCCAACACACTCCCAAGCGACCACAGGATCTATCGTGACACGAATATCGTGATTGCAGTGCAAGGATGAGATCAGTTTGGGGAGATGATTGCATGAGTTCAAGCCAGAGATTTTGATCACCAAGAATGGAGAGATTAAATGTGTGCCGCATTTCCAGTTCCCGGCATTCTGCGCAGGGCCGAGGATTTGTCCAGTGAAGGAATTAGTTTTTACGATGATGAAGGCGACTGTGGCAACGATGATCTAGAACTACAACATTGAGATGATGAAGGGTCGCCCAGCTAAGCCCAAGAATACCACATGAAGCATGGACTCATGACTACGATCAATAACAGATGGACTCATGATTAGATAAAACGGTAACAAATAGTCGGTTGATAAAAATTCGTTAATAAAAACAAGGCAATTCTTTGATAGATTAACACTATGAATATGATTAAAAATCATTATACATCTTTAAATGCTGTTTAAATAATAACAATAAATCAATAAAACATATGATCTTTTAATATGGTTTTTGAGTAAAAAAAATCTACGATTAATGAATTATATAATTCTTTTAAAATAAATTAACAAATATATTATTATTAATCTAAATATATTAAAATATATACTATTTTAAAATTTATAACTTACCTTCATATTTTAATTTTACGAGTGTATTATTTTTATTAAATATTTAATTTATTCTTTACTTTATTTAATTTTATTATTAATCACTGATATGACGGATTAAAAATTAAAATTAAATAATGTAAAAATTGATTGAATTAAGAAAAAATAGTTTTTAAAGATAGGACAGCGAAGCTTTAAGACAACATCTGGGATTTTACTATTTTAGGACAAAGCTAAGCAAGCCTAAGTGAATCTAAAAGTATTCGTAGTTTACGTGTCTGTTCCAATCCTATCCCACCACGTAGCTTTTTTAACTTTGACCTCTTTTTTATTATTTTCACAATTTTTAATTTTATTTTTTCCGATCTCTTCCTCTTCTTCTTGCAGCCACTGATTTGCTTTCTCTGTTTTGCTGAATCGTTGTTCCACCGTATCGGAAGACATGAAAAGCAATTCAATGACAGTCGGAAAGTACCACGTTGTTAAACCCAACGAAGATCACCCTTTGCCTGATTCTCACAAGCTCACCGTCAAGGTATTTAAAAAAAAATCTTCTTTAATTTTCTGCTTTGAAATTTGGGAGCAATATAATGAAGTTATAGCTGAAAATTATTTGTTGTAGGTAACGTCGTCGTATGAGAACAATTATCACTCGGCGGAGAAGGTGGAGAGTGGACAGTTTGCATTCACGGCGGCGGAGCAAGGAGATTACATGGCTTGCTTTTGGGTGCCGGAGCATTCGCCGCAGATCACGGTGACCGTTGATTTCGATTGGAGGACTGGTGTCCACGCTAAGGATTGGACTAACGTTGCCAAGAAAGGCCAAGTCGATGTAAGTGTTTCAATCCCTTCAACGGAAGGAAAAATAATCCAATTTGCTTCATTAATTTGTTGTTTCTAGTTTAGGGTTTAACTTCCTATAAAATTCTTTAGTTTTGCATTGATTTAGAATCATTAGTTTAAACAAAATCAATAGCTGAGAAACACAGTTGAAAATGAAGAGATTTCGATTGCTTCTTGTAGTTCTAAATATTAAAAGCTAACTAGGTTTCTTCTAATTGTCATTAAAGTCGTCTTTGTGAATTGGGACCACTCATCATACTAAATTGCAGTTGTGGTGTCTGTTACCAATGCGGTTGCAAACATTATGCAAGTTATGACGTTTGTTGCCGGCGTGATATGTTTCTCAAAAGTCGCAAAGTTTATAAAATGCGGATGTGATTGCGGAGTCCCATTGACCTTGAAAAATGTTATGATGCAGCCATTAGGTTACGTCACGGCTGCATTTTAGTACTATGGAACTACTCGAAAAATGACTTTAACCCAAATTGCTTATGCTAAAGCGTCTCACTGTCTTGGTGTCTTTTGGAAAAGTACTGCTTTTGCTCCATGGTCAAGGTTTGTTATCTTTGATACTTCATCAGATTGGCGATTTTCGCTTAGCATTAGATGCTGATAATGAAGTACACTAGGCTTATCTCTATACTGTTTATGAAAATTTCACCGTTTTTGGCTTAATTTTTGGAGATATGGATTGGGTTTCTGTAAAGTAGATGCACACACAATCTATTACATTTTTATATTTGCAGCTTTTTCGCGGAGAATATAGTTTAAGGTGCTAACCCTTAACTGGATATCGATTGCGAGATTATACTATTCCAATAAAAGTCCTAGTTTTTCTCTGCTTAGAACTAAAGCATTGCTTTTCCATATGCACCCAAGTCATCTCCTTAGCTATGATTTAGATCTTTGTGAAGGAAAGAGTACTGATGGAGTATACGATAGAATAAGCAAATTGACATAAAGATAGATAGCAAAGATTGTTGCAGTCTTTGATGCATGCTAATTAGGAACGATTAGGTGCACTAGGGTTTTTTGTGTTCCTGTTGCTTTCGGATCTCTAAGAGTTCCCTTCATTGGGAAATAAACCTACTTTGATGCTTACCAGGCAATGGAACTGGAGCTGAAGAATCTGTATGATACAGTTCAATCCATTCACGAGGAAATGTTTTATTTGCGGGAAAAGTAAGGAAACATCTTATCAGTTGTTGCAACATAGTTCTTCATCTTGAAGAAATCTTATTTCTGCATATGATTGTTGATTTCCAGAGAAGAAGAAATGCAGGAGCTGAACAAAGCTACAACATCCAAAATGTTCTGGTTGTCGTTCCTCTCACTGTTTCTTTCCCTATCGGTAGCCGATTACAGTTTTGGCACTTGAAATCCTCCTTCGAGAAGAAGAAACTCATTTAAGTTTGTAGGACCATAGATTTTCATTTCTTATGTTGTACTCGTGCAAGATATTTTGACATAGATCTTTGTTAAATGTGCCTTTTTAATAATGGATGAAGTTTGGGGAGGGAGTGAGGTAGTGGGATACAAAATGGCAAGCTGTACTAGTTGTCCTTGTTACCTATGTATTCATGCTCTTGATTTTCAATGAAATATTTATATCTAACATGTACCGGAACATGCTCAAAACCTGGTATGAAAATATGATCTTGTAAATATATGAAAAATATGGGATGTATACTGATATCCAACACTCATCCCTTGCTACGGATGACATGGATAGATGAAACCCAGTCATGGAAAATTCTATCACAAGCCATACTGAGTCTATTTACACATGCCATCCATCTACACAAATGGGCATGCCGGAGTCGATCAGTGGAAATGGAATGTTTGTTGTTGATCTCATCGGGTCTTGAATGTTATGTATTGAATATATGCCAATGATGATTTGTGGGTACATTTTTTCTATATCCCTTCAAGCCTCTTGAGAATATCCAAGAAAGGTCTTTGGTTCATGTCAGCCCAACATTTTTCCGTTGAGCTAAGAAAAGATTCAACAAGAAAACAATCAGCAATTCCACTTGTCCAGGCGCAGTACTTTAATTGTTTGTCAAGTAACTTTTAGCAAACATAATGTTTGCAGCATTAAGGTGAAAAATATGCAAATCTTTATGCATATATGATACTTTATATAACCTGCTTATGATTATAAACCAGAAATTATGGGTAGATAATGTTTTGGCGAAGCATGAAAATTTCGATTAAGTAGGCAAGTTTAAGAGATGGCTTACTCTCTCGGTTCGGGGATGTATGATTTTGAACGAAAAGGAGGTCGGTTGTCCTGCTGCAGCATACTTGGCTGCTTCATAAGGGTCATAATTGGAGAATGGTGGATCTCCTTCAAGCATCTGCTCCAAGGGAAAACATCATACGTTAGAACTAGTCTCAATGGTATAGGATCAAATATCATCTTCAAGGAAGAAGATTACCTCATAAAGTATCACTACGAAAGAGAAAACATTGACTTTTTTTATCATATCTCCGGTGCTTGAAAACTTCAGGAGCCATGTAACGATCTATTCCAAATACAAGTAAAGAACCTGAGAATCCGAGAATCATAACTTATTCAAAGGATATCTAAAGAGGCACCTACAACTCCCTGTTTCGCCAGTCATCTTGTAGACATCATGACAGTTTTGAACCTTAATGAGCTTGCTCAGGCCAAAATCTCCAACTTTCAAATGCTCAGCACTGGAGTTGACCAAAAACACATTCCTAAAGTAAAAAAATGAATTTTATAACATGAAAAACCCGATGCGATTCAAAAGTTTCAACCATGGATGAAAAGGGGAAATAAATAATAGGAAATGGATAAATTTTGTGTTTTCAGAAGAAGGCCTAGTTCATTAAGCATTCCAAATTTAGAAAGAAATTTCCACGACATAAGCCCGCAGTCAATAAAATGCATAGAGCCTTGAAATAATAGCTAGCAGAAGAAAAACAGAACTACTTGCACAGCAAAACTGAAATAGAAATTGACTTGCCTTGGTTTTAGATCTCGATGAATTGTGACATTTGGTTCATTTTGAAGATGAGCAATACCCCTATCCACAATTAAAAAAATTCATATTAGCAAAATAGTCATACATATGGGAAAAATCAAATGCAATCACACAGCAAATGCATATTCTGCAGAGTAAATCCCTGTCGAAAGGACGTGAAGTTAGAATCGAAGAAAAATATGATTTTATTCTACTTGGAAAAAAAAGGAAATGTGATTTATGGTACATTTCTATTCTATATTTCTCAGATTCGGGTGTGAGTGTTAAATACGAGAATGTATCTGATATGAGTATAGTTAGATTTTATCTTGTCCCAATATCCTTGTTTTGAATATGAGTTTTCGAACACAGATACTTCAATATAGATGAAAAGTCCCAGCAACATAGGTCCACATTTTCTCACGCTTTTTCTCCAAGTATTACTTGGACGCAAAAGCAGGATACATTGACATAGAGCTGCACCTACTATACAACTTAAAATAGAAGCATTCTTGTATACATTGCAATGTCCAATGCAAAGTTGGTAGCTGATGATGCGCTAAGCGCACCCTTTTCCTTGAGATGCTGGTGAAGATCACCCTTTAATTACACATAATGATAACATAAAAAGGGGTAATTAAAGTAAATTTTAAGTTTCAAAATAAAATAATCTACAGAGAGATTGAATTGAGAAACATGTATATTCATATACCCCTCTTAAATACTCAGTGATCAACATAAGAGGCTTCTTGTCAGTGGCAGCTCCAAGGAATTGAACTAATTAGGATGGCGGAGCTTTACAAGAACCTTCACTTCATGCCGTAAATCCTGACTGAACCAATATAGCAGAAAACACAGAGAATTGCACTCTAAATTCAGTAAAAGAAATCAGGGTTGATAGGAAATTAATCACGATACAATGAGCATCAGATTAACCCGGAAAATGTGGAAGTGACTTTCAAAAATTGAAGCTAATTACTGTCATTACAGAAAATGTTGCATGTCTTCTTCGGTGAATACAAGTCAGTTCATCTTTCCTTTGGTTGCTTTTTCATTGTCAATGAAAACATATTTTTCACTTTTCCAGCATAGGGCATAAATCAAAGAAATACAATTTCATGGGGAAAAAGCTTGGGAAGGGAAGAACAGAGATATATTCATAACATGACGGGCTTACATAACCAGTTTATCATCTGAAAGTGATGAAAGAATGCGTTTGACAGCTACAGGGGTTCCTCGCCAACTGGCCTTTAAAATCTCACCAAACGACCCCTTGCAGAAAGGGATATAATCAGCAAAAGCACATATTCCGGATCATATAAGGAGAATAATTCAGGTACTTGCAAGCTGACTTCCTGACTATCAGAAATTTAGCAGCCTATATAAGAACTCAAGTTCCAAATAGACAAATAATTTACACATAAAGGAACGCACCAACAATTTAAAGAAGTTTGGTAGCTAGTTCAAACTTATATTATCCCAAAGAAACATTTCCTGAGATATGGGCTTATAATAAATCTTTAAAATAAGCAGAAAAGGGCTATGCATTCAGCCATATCTGTTTATAGGGAGAGAGACTATTCATGAAAAGGGGGGCAGAACTGGCTTTGGTTCAAAACACCTTTCCTATGATATTTGAACTAGAGAAGTCCAGCTCAGAAGGATCAATTTCCCAGTCACACTTGTTTGGTAGAGGGGGCAGAACTGGCTTTGGTTCAAAACGGCTTCCACTTTGGCCTTGCAACAATTAAAATTTTAACTTTTAGCTCAGTTAAAATGCAAAACATATGAGCTCTAATTTTAATAATGTTTCCCTCACTAAACATTTCTAACTAGCTCCAAAATGAATCATATCACAAGAGATAATTAACAAGCATTATTAAGAAACGAAAGCAGAGTGCATATCCGCCATTAATCCTCCATCACACTCGACAATGAAAAACAGCAAACCAAAATTTGAACTTACGTAAGATAATCCACCATATGATTTTAATAGCTCGATCATTGTATGTTTCTTAGCTCCTTCTGCATCAGCTAAAGGCTATCATCACCAAACAAACAATAAATTCGACAAACTTCAGGGAAAAATCCAAAATTAAAATATATGTAGAAACAGATAAAAGATTAGATAATTAAAACAAGGACTTTAAGGTGGCACCGTATTCTTCCAGCGATCTTGAGCGTTGACATCAGCGCCAGATTCAGGAAGGCACTTGGCGATGTCGATCCATCCGTGGAGTGAAGCAACATGGAGAGGCATACGGTTGTCGTAATTCCTAGCGTGGACCAAACAACCATCTTCCCCTAGAAGCTTACGGACAACGCTGATGTCGTTTGATGAGCATGCCATAAGATCATCGAAGTGTTGCGGAAGACGGCTATCAGATAGAGCAAAAATGCAACTGATAATTTGAGAAAATAAAAATTAAAGATAAAAGAGACACAAAATTTACGTGGAAAACCCCTAAATTTTATAGGGTAAAAACCACGGGAAACGGTAGAAGAATTTTACTATGAGAAAATAGGAATTACAACCTCTCTCGATCTACCAAGGAGAAAACAATGATAATTCTCTCTTGATAAAAAAAGGAGAAAACAACTCTCAAGAAACTCTCTAAATTCTCTTTAGTATTGGAAGAAAGCTAGAATGCTTTGGGATGATTTTGAAGCTAAATGAGCTAGGGTATTTATAGTTAAAACTTAAGGACTAATCTTGTAAATACCCTAAAGTTCAATGACTAATTGCATAGTTTTACCATCACCAATTTTCAACAATTTTACACCTAATTTCCGGTGCCTTAATTGCACCTTTCATTTAATGCACCGAAAGTGGCCAAGTTGCTTGGCTTGACTTTTCAACAATCTCTCATTTGAAGATTTGATTGGAACAATCATATCTTCACACAATTCTTTCTACCTTATACCTTTCATGTTGCATACGTCTCTGACAGGCCACAAGAGGATCGACACTAGGTAAATTTATCAGCGTTGATCGCCTTCGTCATAAAATTTGCTATGTTGTCTTTGGTATGGATCTTCTGCATATCTATTGTCCCTTCTTCCACCTTTTCACGAATAAAATGGTACTGAACTCGTATGTGTGCTTTGTCCTTGAATGAAATGTTGGATTCCTTGCTAGATGCAAGGCGCTTTGACTGTCACAAAACAGAGAGACATACTCTTGATTGTGCCCAAGCTCCTCCAATAGTATCTTCAACCATATTGCTTCTTTACTGGCTTGTGTAGCTGCTACATATTCTGCTTCTGTTGTGGATATAGCCACAACTGACTGCAATTTTGAAACCCAGCTTACATCTCCACCAGCAACTTTAAACACATATCCTGTAGTAGATTTGCTTTTATCCAAGTCCCCAACATAGTCAGAATCTACATACCCATTGATTAGTAAGTTTGATCCTCCGTAACATAATGCAACATTTGAGGTCCCTTTGATGTATCTCATGATCCTCTTTACTGTATTCCAATGCTCTTTTCCTGGATTTGTCATGTACCGACTAACCACTCCCACTGCTTGTGCAATGTCTGGTCTTGTGCATATCATAGCGAACATTAAACTTCCCACTGCTGATGTATACGGTACTCGAGACATCTTCATCCTCTATTCTTCACTTCTAGGACTCATACTGGAGTATAATTTGAAGTTAATATGAAGAAGTGTAGAAATTGGCTTACAATCTTGCATGCTGAATCGTGACAAGATCTTCTTTAAGTAATTCTTTTGTGAAAGATAAATCTTCCTATTACTTCTGTCTCGGTGAATTTGCATCCCTAGAATCTTGTTTGCTGATCCCAAGTCCTTCATTTCAAATTCCCTAGCCAGTTGTGCCTTCAATTCTTCAATATGATCTTTGTTGGATCCTGCAACCAACATGTCATACACATACAACAACAATATAACAAAATTGTTATCACCAGACCTCTTGAAATAAGCACAAGGGTCTGCATTAAGTCTGTTGTATCCAAGGCACATAATGAAGGAATCAAATCTCTTATACCAACACCTCGGCACCTGCTTTAGATCGTACAGAGATTTGTTCAACCTGCAAACCAAGTTCTTCTTTTCTTTTTCTTCAAAACCTTCAGGCTGGAGCATGTAAATCTCTTCTTCAAGATTTCCATGAAGAAAAGCTGTTTTAACATCTAGCTGTTCTAGATGTAAGTTCAATGTAGCACACATTGCCAAAACTACTCGAACTGTTGTTAGTCAAACCACAGGATAAAATATTTCATTGAAATCAATGCCTTCTTTTTGAGCATATCCTTTGACCACCAGTCTTGCACGATACCTCTCAACTTGATCGTCACCATTTCGCTTGATTTTGAAGACCTATTTGTTACCAATTGGCTTCCTTCCTTGTGGTAGTGGCACAAGGTCTCATGTATTATTTTTAGTGAAGGGCTTCTGATGAGTATTCAGAATCGTTAATATTTGCTCGTTATTTCTTCGGTTTTGTGGATTTATTGCTGCTGATTTGGTCGTGTTGTGCTTATTTTTGTGTAGGTCTTTACTTTCCAGAATTAGTGATAAAACGGGTGAATTCTGCATTTTTTATTATTTGGTCATGGCTGGAGACATGGGCACGACTCTGGGCACGACGCGGTCTGACGTGGTAGTTTCTAGAAGGTCCAGTCAGCAGCGGTTTCTAGAAGACTTCGTCCGCACGCCTTCTGGAAGATTGACGAGCAGAGTTGCATTAGGAGACTAGTTTAAGTTTGAATTTAAATTTAAAAACAATTATCTTTTGTATTATTTTATTATTTTCTTTGTTTATCCTTTAGGCTTTGAGAGGCTATAAATACCCACTTGAGGTAAGCCTAAACTCATTATTCGAAATATATTCTTCTTTTCTCTCTAGTTTTTATAAAAGTTCTCTTTTCATTTTCAAGTTCTTTTTATTTCTCTTTATTTTCAAGTTTTATTTTTATGCTAAGTATGACTTTTGTCATGCTTAGCTAAACTTTTCATAAGCCGAGAGCTGTCGCGATGATTCAATTCTAACGGGAGAATTGAAACGGTCCCTTACTATCTTCGGAATATCTCTCTCAATCTTTGCGCTTATTTTTCAAAATCAAAACAGTTTTCAAAATCAAAGATCGACTTTGGTCAAGAGGATGTTGCGATTAAATGTGTGGGATGAAGATTCAGCTTATAGAAAGCAAATTCGACTTCCTGGGAACAAATTTGGCGAGATGGCTTCACCAAGAGGGAATTGAGATCGAAATTATCGTTTATTGAAGCAACAATCCGAGTCGGTCGCCACGAACTTAAACGGTAATTGATCTACAACAATTGATGTTGATAAAATCAATTCCCGAAGCCGGAATCAAAGGTTGCCTTGGGTATTCGGTATACAAGATAGAGTCACGGTGATAGCCCTTGTAGACAAAGTAACCGACGTGAATCCCGAAGAGAAAATCTTATTCGGTGATCTAAAGGAAATTGAGTCAAAGCAAAGTTTGAGGCTATTTTTACCGTATTTATTCACAAACTTTATTCTCTTATTTTTTATTTAAATTGCTTTTATTTATTTTTATCATTTTAATCTCATATTACAAACCCCTTTTTTACTATTTTAGCCTGGTTAGAACCATTCAAACATTAAATTATGATTTTCTAAGTCCCTGAGGATTCGACCCTTATTTCTCTATACTACGTATTTCCTTTATTTGTTGATTGAGAATAAGGAATTTATTTTGACACCGAAACGACAGTTGTCAAATTGGCGCCGTTGTCGGGGACTTCGCCAAAGTTACTAATTTTTTGTTTGCTTTTGATTTATGACCAGGACTAATCTAGGCACATTAGTGGAGTACAACCCGGAGATCGAAGCTGAAGGTAGGAGACTCCACGCACAGACACTTCGGGAAAGAAGGAGACACCAATCAAATCCAGAAGAAAATCAAATTCAGGTAATACAAATCCGATGGTCGAACTTACTATTCGAGAGTTAGCCGCGGCACCCACTGAACAAGGACCTATGTGCATCGATTTTCCCCAAGGTGAAACTCCATACCAATTGAAAACCGGCCTTATTCATCTTCTCCCTACATTTCGCGGATTGCCAAACGAGAACCTACACCAACATCTCAAGGAATTTCACATGGTCTGCTCCAGCATGACACCACAGGGAGTAACCAAGGACCAAATAAAACTTAGAGCTTTTCCTTTTTCCTTAGCGATTCGGCTAAGGAGTGGTTATTTTATCTACCTCCTAATTTTGTAACTACATGGGCTCACATGACTCGTCTTTTTCTTGACAGGTTTTTCCCTGCGGCAAAAGTAAGTGAACTACGTAGAAGAATGCTTGGAATAAAGCAGCTTGATGGAGAGTCACTCTACGACTATTGGAGCGGTTTAAGAAGTTATGTTCTAGTTACCCACAATATGGGTTAACCGAAAAACACTCATTCAATACTTTTATGAAGGATTATCTCCCCTGGAAATAAAGATGATCGATGCAGCCAGCGGGTGGAGACTTGGTGAATATGACTCCTACTGAGGCAAGAGACTTAATATCGACGATGGCTGCAAATTCCCAACAGTTCCGCGTAAATAATGAACCTTCTCGAAGGGTTCATGAGATAAGTTCATCTTCCTTATAAAATAAAATAGACAAGTTAACTGAAGTTGTAAACTCTCTTGTTGCAGGAAAGATAGGAAAAAACCGATTATGTGGAATATGTGCATTACCTGATCATCCGATAGACGGTTGTCCACTAATTCAAGATGACACATCATCTCAAGTTAATGCAGTCGGAAACTTTCCGGGACCTCCCCAAAGAGCTTATAATCCTTACGGTAATACATACAACCCAGGATGGAGGGATCATTCGAAACTTCAGTTATGCTTAGAACCTGAGATCGAATCAAGGCTATCAAGCGAGACCTCCACCACCGCAACAACCGCAGAAGTTATCATTAGAATCGATTGTCGAGAGGTTAGCACTATCTCAAGAAAAATTCCAGACTCGAATTGAAGCCCACTTCTAAGAGATGGACAAACAGATAAGCCAACTGACTCAAGCCGTGGGGAGATTAGAGTCACAAATGAGGCTATCATCACAAAATGAGCCGAATCATATAGAGAATGTTAGCGCCATCACCCTCCGAAGCGGTACAATTGTTGAACAACCAGATTCGAAGGAAGTAAGCTCAGGATCCCGGAAGAAAGAAGAAAATTTGAACTCCTAGGAGGAAGAAGAAGCAGTTGACATAGAATCCCGAGAAAATAATGAAGATGAATCGAAAATTAATTATGCGCCATCTCCCTATGACATTCCGCCTCCGTTTCATGAAAGATTCATTAAAAGAGACAAGCAATCAGAGGAGATGGAAATCTTGGATGTATTACGGAAAGTGGAAATAAATATCCCGCTTCTTGATATAATCTGGAGAGTATCGAGGTATGTCAGATACCTTAAAGATCTCTGCACTAATAAAATGCGACTGACCGGAAACGAGAAGGTAAATTTGGGAGAGCATGTCTCAGCTATTTTCCAACGAAAGTTACCACCGAAACTGAAAGACCAAGGTATGTTCGCAATACCCTGTAAAATTGGTAAAATTAGGATTAAGCGAGCCATGTGCGATCTAGATGCCTCTGTCAATGTAATGCCTCTCTCCGTCTATAATTTAATTTCCACCGAGCCTTTGAAGGAGATGAGAGTTACACTTCAGCTAGCCGACAAATCAATTATTCGTCCTGAAGGACTCATAGAAAATGTTCTAGTAGAGGTAGAAGAATTAATTTTCCCTACTGATTTTTATGTGATTGATATGGAAAATGATCATAGCCACATTGGTTCTGAAATCCTCCTCGGTCGTCCCTTTCTGAGCACGGCAAATACAAAAATTGACGTTCGAAGCGGTATTCTTACTATGGAGTTCGACAGTGAGATCGTAAAATTTAATGTTTATAAAGCAATGAGATATCCGGATAATATGCATAGTATCAATTTTGTTAGTGTTACTGAGCTTGTTGATGATGAATCTAACTTTTTTGATGATTTATATAGGAAATCGGATGATAAAAAAGACGACATAAGGGAGTTGAAAAATATTTCAGTTGTTGATCTAGATTTGATCTTAACTCCTTTAAAAAATGAAGATTTACCTTCCCTTTTGTAGGCACCAAAAATTATGTCAAGGAATCGTTTAAAGAAATCAATTTTTGGTAAAAAAGATGTTTGGATGGACATTCTTTTTAATTTGGGAAAAATCCGAAGAAATCTTTATGAGAATTTTCGAATTTCTCATAAGAAATTTCTTAGTTGGAAAAAGCGAATGAAGTGGAAGTGTCTGTCACGGAACCTGTAGTCTGAATCTTGAATCAAATATTTTTATTCAAATTTAAACGATGAGGATTTACGAAATTATGATTCGAACATTACTGATTTCGGAGTATATTGAGCAGTAAAAAGTCGAACAAAGCAGGAAAAAAAGGGGAACCCAGTTGTGCGCACTGTTTCATTAAACGGCGCACGTTAGCAAATCCCAAGGGAGAGCTCGGCGCACGTTAACCAAACCCAAAATTATTTTCCCTCTATTTTGATTCCTCTGCCGCCCACCTTATCCCCTTCCCCTTTTCACTATGTCATGGCCCCCACCTTATCCGATCAATTCATTCTTTTTCAATTTTCACCATCCATTATCCTAAAAAATAACATCCACTTTGACTCAAACTCAAACACCCCTCCCCTCCCACGCACGACACTGCCAAACTAAACCCAATTAAACCAAACTTCTCATCTTCATCTCTTCATACCCGATCGCCCCCCAACGCACGAACCCTCCCCTCATTCTCCTTACCGCTGGCGATTTCAATGAAGAACTCGTTCCATTCATGCTAACGTGCTTCAAATTGTCCACTCCTCTGCACTCCACGATGGTGCGCACAAGAAACCTGTAGGGCGACGCCACAGCTCGTTCACCCGTCGTCCTTAGTGGACGTCGCCACCTCAACATTTCGGCTTTTATTGCCATCCCGAGCGATTCAGACTGTAACATCCTCTATACCAGGTCAGTGATTAAATTGTGAAATTTTAAAAGTTATTGATCAAAGTAGATAAATTGAAAGTTGAAGGAATTGATTGAAATATTTGGTGTAGGATCAATTAGCAAAGCATGGGGAACTAAAGGGGCAAATGGGTCTTTTGGCAAGGAAATAAATTAAATGTTTTTTAAGGATATTTAAATCCACGTGGTAAGCTTATGAGAGAAACAAGGTTCTGGATATTTCTTTCTTCTTCCTTCTCCTTCTCTGCCGTGAAGCCAAGCTAAAGATGAGATTTCTTGTGATCAAATTCTTAATGAATTTAAGGTTTCTTATTGATCCTTAGTTGATGACTAAGCTTAAGGAAAGCTTAGATTATCTTAAAACCATAAGATGAGGAGTATATGAAGAATTAAAGAAAGGAAGTAGAAAAGTGAAATTTTGGAATAGGGTTCTTAATAAGAATTAGAAGTGAAATTCGACTTGTCATTAAGCTAACTAAGAGGTATGAAGTGTTAGAATTCAAATTAGAACATGTTGGAATTTGGGTTAGATTCTTAAACTCTACATGGAGAATCGGATTTCTAAGTTTTGAAAGTATGGAATGAATAATAAGTAGTTTGAGTAAGAGTATAAGTTAAGGATATAAAAGAGGGGTAATAAAAGTGTTAAGTAGACTAAGAAGAGATTTCAGTGCTAAAATGACAATTCTGGGCAATGTGCATCGATGCACATTCATGTGCACCGATGCATCAATGATAAATCCCAGAATGTTTAAGGTGCATCGATGCACATGAAGTGCATCGATGCATTAATTTAAAAAGAAAACATTGAATGCCATTGATGCATCGATGCATAAGGAGTGCATCAATGCACCCCATTAAATACAAACATCGAATAAGATTTATGCATCGATCCATGGTGTAATGCATCGATGCATACCTCCATTAAAAGATGAAAATGACTTTTCTTTTAGCCTAAGAATGATAGCTTAGAATATACTAACTAGTATACTGAAGTATCAATGAATTACTATGTAGATACCGAGCCTAAACGAGTTCTGGAACCATCAACCAGTAGGATCAATCGAGGGAAAGACAAAGAAATCTAGGTGAGTGCATATGCATAGCATAAATATGTATTCTATTCAGTTCTAGACTTGTGATAAGTCTAGATTCAATATTATGATACTTGACATGAACTCATACCATATGCATTATGTGACCTGAATGCAAGAAAAAGTTATATGTTATGTGATAAATATATGAAAATAATATGCCTATGCGATATAAATTATGTGAATGGTGAAAGCCCATGTTATGTAGATGAGAACTATAGGTATAGTTGGCATGCCAAGGGTAGAGGGTCTATGTGGTCCTTCGAGACATATATGTATTCTTTGGAACAGGTGTGAGGTCTATTGAGACACATACTTGATCTTTGGCATATGTATATGATTCTTAAGGAATGATATGTGGTCCTTTGGGACATATATGTATTCTTTGGAACAGGTGTGAGGTCTGTTGAGACACATACTTGATCTTTGGCATATGTATATGATTCTTAAGGAATGATGTGGTCCTTCGGGACATATGTATTCTTTGGAACAGGTGTGAGGTCTGTTGAGACACATACTTGATCTTTGGCATATGTATATGATTCTTAAGGAATGATATGTGGTCCTTAGGGACAACTTTATATGGAACTTCGGTGCATTTCTATGCGGCACTACGGTATAATTCTACGTGGCACTTTGGTGCATTTATACGAGCTGTGGTGACAGCATAGTGCACAATCTCACAGTACTCACATACCTTAGGTTCTCAGTATGGTATCATGGGCAAACAATCTTATTAATATAAATTCATGAATGTCAAGATATTATGATGACAGGTAAAGAACATGATGATATAAATTGCATGGTTAAGTATTTGATTTTCATATCATTCCATTTAATTATAGCATCTCCAGTGCATTTCTTTGTTATCATTATTATTATATTGTCTCACTAAGTCGATGAATTAGCGTGTGAGTGTTTCACACGTAGGATCCGATAAAGTAGACGATCAAGGTTAAGCGGCTGGACAACCTTACTCCTACAACTATCAGATCAGAAGCAACTTAATCAGTAGGTCATTTTGTTATGTAAATGGAGGTTGGCATGTAACTAAAGGGTTAAGTTGTGTATGCTCTGAGTATTTTGGTAAAGTGTATTAATATATGTATATAATCGTATTTTCTTAATATAAGTTCAAATGTTATGATTTTGGTAAGAAAATTGTTTTTTAAAAAAATAATAATGTGACACCTCGGACTAGTATCCGGGTCGGATACGGGTTGGGGTGTTACATTTAATGGTATCAGAGCTATGGTTTAGCCAATTCTAGGCATAAACCAGAGTTTATAGAGTCTTTAAAGGGAATACATGCCAACAAATTGTGAGAACTTCTGATCTTGTATAGTATGAGTATGTTGTTTTGCTAATAGAACAATGTGTTTATTCTTATTAGATGTCCGGACATAATAGCTCCCGAAGTGAAGCGGTAGAAGATAGGCCTGCTGAAAGCAGTAATTCACCTGCCCTGGCCAGGCAAGGTGAAGAACATGCATCTCAAGGAGTGCCTGTGCAAGATCAAGATATGTTCTTCAGAACGTTAGACGCTATTCTAACGCGTCTTCAACCTCCTGCTCCACCAATTCAAATGATGAATGTAGCAAAAGAGTTAAGAGGCTTAGGAGCTCCTGAATTTAAGGGAGAAGCTGAGGAAGGTCCAGTGTCAGCGGATCTTTGGTTGAATGATTTGAAAATCATGCTAGATGGTCTCCACTGTTCTAAAGTGGAGAAGTTAGATGGAACTGTATCTTTATTGAGGGGTCAAGTGAGGATAGGGTGGACGAACGTCACCATAAGGATGCCCAGTGACCAGTTGACTTGGCCTTTGTTCTTAGATGAATTTAAGAACAAGTACATAGGAGAACATTTCATTCGGCAGATGAAGTAGGAGTTTTTGAATTTGAAACAGATGAACTGCTCTGTATATGAGTATGAATGTGAGTTCAACAAGCTGAGTAGGTTTGCATCCGAGCTTGTGCCTACCGAAAAAGAGGCTTGAATGGTTTGTGGAGGGCTTACGCCCTAGATTGAAAGAGATGATGATAGTGTTGAATTTGTCCTCGTTCCAAGAGGTGATCAATCGCGCCAAGGCTCTTAAAAGAGCTCAGAATGAGAGATTTGGGGATTTTAGAGTTCAGACATCAAAAAGAACGAGCACTTCTAGCTCCGCACCCTCAAAAAGAGAAAGAGACTCCAGATTTCGATCTCAAGCTAGATCAGAATCAGTTGCATCGTCTGCTAGGGGAGCAAGTCAGACAAGACCTAGACAGACGCAGTCAGTGGGATCTGGTATTGGGAGATCTACTCCGAGTCAAGCGAGACAGTGTCAGCACTGCGGGAAAAATCATTCTGGGGCTTGTCGGATGGCTGTTAGAACTCGTTTTCGATGCGGAGATGTTGGACATTTTATCCGGGATTATCCATTGAGGGTTGGTGAACCTACACCACCTGAAAGAATTGGTTCTACCTCACAAAGAGGACGAGGAAGAGGCAGAGGAAGGAACCAGTCTGAATCCTCTACTCAACCTGAAGTTCGGTCAACCGCACGGGTGTACAATCTAAAGACAAGTGAAGACCGTGATGATCCGGATATTATAGCAGGTACTTTTCAGCTGTACGATAAATTAGTATTGGTACTGATTGATCTGGATTCTAATTATTCTTATATTACAAGTAAGTTAGTAAAGGAATTAAGGATTTCCTTAGAAGCTACGAGTAATGAGATTATAGTAACAAATCCTTTAGGACAATAGTGCTCGGGTGAACAAAGTCTGTAAGTGGTGTCCCATAAAGATTCAGGGAATTGAATTCCCTGCTAATCTGATGGAATTACCCTTTGACGAGTTTGAAGTGATTTTGGGAATGGATTGGTTATTCCGTTATTATGGAGATGTTGATTGCATATCGAAAAAGGTAACCCTGAAAAGTCCAAGAGGAACAGAGATAAGTGTGAGTAGTGAAAGGTTTAACCCTTTAGTAAATGTAATATCGGTAATGTCAGCTAAGAAGCTGTTGCTACAAGGATGTCAAGGATTTCTTTCAAATGTGATAGATTTACGAGCTACAGAGAAAGGATTGAATGAGATTTTAATAGTTCGAGAATTCCCTGATGTTTTCCCAGCTGAGTTGCCAGGATTACCTCCAGATAGAGAGGTCGAATTTCAAATTGAAGTAATGCCAGGAACCGCTCCAATTGCAATGACACCTTATTGGATGGCTCCGAAAGAATTGCAAGAGTTAAAGAATCAATTACACGAATTGTTAAAAAGAGGATTTATTCGACCCAATGTGTCACCTTGGGGAGCTCCGGTGTTATTTGTTAAAAAGAATGATGGATCAATGCGTCTTTGCATTGACTATCGACAACTCAATAAAGTGACAATCAAGAATAAGTATCCTCTTCCACGCATCGACGATTTGTTTAATCAGTTAAAAGGAGCTTCGGTATTCTCGAAGATTGACTTACGTTCCGGCTATCACCAATTAAAGATTCAAGAGAAATACATTCCGAAGACAGCTTTTAGAACGAGATATGGTCATTATGAATTCATTGTAATGCCATTTGGAGTAACGAATGCACCTGCTGCTTTCATGGATCTCATGAACAGGATTTTTCAGGCCTTCTTGGACCAGTTTGTTGTTGTCTTTATTGATGACATATTGGTGTACTCGAAATCTCATGAAGAGCATAGCGCACATCTGAAGATCGTCCTGCAAATTTTAAGAGATAAGAAGTTGTATGCCAAATTGTCCAAATGTGAATTTTGGTTAAATGAAGTAATTTTCTTAGGGCATGTGATCTCCGCATACGGGATTAGGGTTGACCCTCAAAATATTAAAGCTATAATGGATTGGGAAGTTCCTAAGAATGTGTCTGAAGTTCAGAGTTTTCTTGGACTTGCCGGTTACTATCGAAGATTCGTTAAGAATTTTTCGATGATTGTGCTGCCTCTAACAAAAGCTAATGAGAAAGAACGTACCGTTTAGTTGGACTCCTGAAAGTCAAGGAAGTTTTGAAGTGTTAAAGGAAATTCTAACAGAAGCTCCTGTATTAGTTCAACCTGAAACTGGCAAGAAGTTCATAGTGTTCAGTGACACGTCCTATAATGGATTAGGATGTGTGTTAATGCAAGAAGGAAAAGTGGTAGCGTATGCATCGAGACAGTTGAAACCACATGAAAAGAATTACCCCACCCATGATTTAGAAATGGCTGCTATAGTATTCGCTCTCAAGATTTGGTGTCATTATCTATATGGGGAGCGTTGTTACTTATATACGGATCATAAGAGCCTGAAGTATCTGATGACTCAAAAAGAACTGAATTTGAGGCAACGTAGATGGGTAGAGTTCTTAAAGGATTATGATGTGATAATTGACTATCATCCCGGAAAGGCTAACGTGGTAGCAGATGCTTTGAGTAGAAAAATGTTTGCAGCCTTGCGAGCTATGGATGCAAGATTATCTTTAACTGGAGACGGTGGTCTATGTGCAGAGTTAAAACTTAAACCAGCATAGTTGGATCGAATAGGAGAATTGCAAAGCCAAGATGAAATATGTTTGAAAAGAATAGAGCAAGTAAAGAATAAAGAGATTAAGGATTTTGAGGTGAAGTTTGATGGGAAATTGTATTATAAAGAAAGAATTGTGATACCAGACGATGAAGAGTTGAAGAAAGATTTATTGGCAGAGGCTCATTACAGTACATTGACGATGCACCCGGGTGGAACCAAGATGTATATGGATTTGAAGGATCGATTTTGGTGGCCAGGGATGAAACGAAGCATTACTGATTTTGTGTCCAAGTGCTTAACATGTCAGCAAGTCAAAGCAGAGCATCAAGTTCCGTAAGGATTATTGCAACCGCTTTACGTTCCTCAATGGAAATGGGAAAATGTTACGATGGATTTTGTTTCGGGATTACCTTTGACTCCGAACAAAAGAGAATCAATCTGGGTAGTTGTTGATCGATTGACTAAGTCAGCACATTTCCTTCCGGTTAGAACGGATTTCTCTATGGAAAAGTACGTTGAGCTGTATATTAGAGAAATTATTAGATTGCACGGAGTGCCTATTTCCATAGTCTATGATCGAGACCCTCGATTCACTTCTAGATTCTGGAAAGCTTTGCATGGAGCGTTGGGAACTTGCCTTAACTTTAGTACGGCCTTTCACCCTCAGACGGATGAGCAATCAGAGAGAACTATTCAAATATTGAAAGATATGTTGCGAGCATGTTATTGAGTTTAAAGGGTCGTGGGAGAAAATATTTACCACTGGCGGAGTTCGCTTACAACAATAGTTATCAATCCAGTATTAAATGCACCTTATGAGGCGTTATATGGGAGGAAATGTCGTACTCCATTAAATTGGTATGAACTCAAGATAGAAGTTTTCTTGGTCCGGATTTAATTCAAGATGTAGAAAAGAAAGTTCGAGAAATTCAGCATAACTCAAAGTGGCCTATGATCGGCAAAAGTCCTATTCTGATCTTAAAAGAAAAGAGATTGAGTTCGAGGTTGGAGATAAAGTTTTCCTTAAAGTATCTCCCTGGAAGAAAGTATTACGTTTTGGTCGGAAAGGAAAGTTAAGTCCTAGATTCATTGGGCCATATGAAGTTGTTAAGAGGATAGGACCTGTGGCATATCAGTTATCCTTGCCACCGGAAATGGAGAAGATCCATAACATCTTCCATGTGTCCATGTTACGAAGATATAGGTCCGATCCCTCGCACATCATTGCACCAGAACAAGTAGAAGTCCAATCGGATCTGACATATGAAGAAGAACCAGTGAGAATATTGGCTTATGAAGTCAAACAGTTAAGAATTAAGACAGTTCCGTTAGTCAAGGTTCTTTGGAGAAATCACAAGGCAGAAGAATCCACGTGGGAACGTGAAGAATATATGCGACTTCAATATCCCCATCTGTTCGTACAATGAAAATTCGAGGACGAATTTTCTTAAGGGAGGGAGATTTGTAACATCCTCTATACCGGGTCATTGATTAAAGTGTGAAATTTTAAAAGTTATTGATCAAAGTAGATAAATTGAAAGTTGAAGGAATTGATTGAAATATTTGGTATAGGATCAATTAGCAAAGCATGGGGAACTAAAGGGGCAAATGGGTCTTTTGGCAAGGAAATAAATTAAATGTTTTTTAAGGATATTTAAATCCACGTGGTAAGCTTATGAGAGAAACAAGGTTCTGGATATTTCTTTCTTCTTCTTTCTCCTTCTCTGCCGTGAAGCCAAGCTAAAGGTGAGTTTTCTTGTGATCAAATTCTTAATGAATTTAAGGTTTCTTATTGATCCTTAGTTGATAACTAAGCTTAAGGAAAGCTTAGATTATCTTAAAACCATAAGATGATGAGTGTATGAAGAATTAAAGAAAGGAAGTAGAAAAGTGAATTTTGGAATATGGTTCTTAATAAGAATTAGAAGTGAAATTTGACTTGTCATTAAGCTACTAAGAGGTATGAAGTGTTAGAATTCAAATTAGAATGTTGGAATTTGGGTTAGATTCTTAAACTCTACATGGAGATCATATTTCTAAGTTTTGAAAGTATGAATGAATAATAAGTAGTTTAGTAAGAGTATGTAGTTAAGGATATAAAAGAGGGGTAATATAAAGTGTTAAGTGGACTAAGAGTGATTTCCGTGCTAAAATGACAATTCTGGGCATGTGCATCGATGCACATTCATTGTCACCAATGCATCAATGATAAATCCCAGAAATTGTTTAAGGTGCATCGATGCACATGAAGTGCATCGATGCATTAATTTAAAAAGAAAACATCGAATGCCATCGATGCATCGATGCTAAGGAGTGCATCGATGCACCCCATTAAATACAAACATCGAATAAGATTTATGCATCGATGCATGGTGTAATGCATCGAAGCATACCTCCATTAAAGATGAAAATGACTTTTCTTTAGCCTAAGAATGATAGCCTAAAATATACTAACTATATACTTATAAGTATCATGAATTACTATGTAGATACCGAGCCTAAACGAGTTTGGAACCATCAACCAGTAGGATCAATCGAGGGAAAGACAAAGAAATCTAGGTGAGTACATATGCATAGCATAAATATGTATTCTATTCAGTTCTAGACTTGTGATAAGTCTAGATTCAATATTATGATACTTGACATGAACTCATACCATATGCATTATGTGACCTGAATATGTAAGAAAAGTTATATGAGTTATGTGATAAATATATGAAAATATATGCCTATGCGATATAAATTATGTGAATGGTGAAAGCCCATGTTGTGTAGATGAGAACTATAGGTATAGTTGGCATGCCAAGGGTAGAGGGTCTATGTGGTCCTTTAGGACATATATGTATTCTTTGGAATAGGTGTGAGGTCTGTTGACACATACTTGATCTTTGGCATATGTATATGATTCTTAAGGATGATATGTGGTCCTTCGGGATATATATGTATTCTTTGGAATATGTGTGAGGTCTGTTGAGACACATACTTGATCTTTGGCATATGTATATGATTCATAAGGAATGATATGTGGTCCTTCGGGACATATATGTATTCTTTGGAACAGGTGTGAGGTCTGTTGAGACACATACTTGATCTTTGGCATATGTATATGATTCTTAAGGAATGATATGTGGTCCTTAGGGACAACTTTATATGGCACTTCGGTGCATTTCTATGCGGCACTACGGTGTAATTCTACGTGGCACTTCGGTGCATTTATACGAGTTGTGGTGACAGCATAGTGCACAACCTCACAGTACTCACATACCTTAGGTTCTCAGTATGGTATCATGGGCAAACAATCATATTAATATAAATTCATGAATGTCAAGATATTATGATGACAGGTAAAGAACATGATGATATAAATTGCATGGTTAAGTATTTGATTTTCATATCATTCCATTTAATTATAGCATCTCCAGTGCATTTCTTTGTTATCATTATTATTATATTGTCTCACTAAGTCGATGACTTAGCGTGTGAGTATTTTACACGTAGGTTCTAATAAAGTAGACGATCGAGGTTAAGTGGCTGGACAACCTTACTCCTGCAACTATCAGATCAGAAGCAACTTAATCAGTAGGTCATTTTGTTATGTAAATGGAGGTTGGCATGTAACTAAAGGGTTAAGTTGTGTATGCTCTGAGTATTTTGGTAAAGTGTATTAATATATGTATATAATCGTATTTTCTTAATATAAGTTCAAATCTTATGATTTTGGTAAGAAAAGTGTTTTAAAAAAATAATAATGTGACACCTCGGACTAGTATCCGGGTCGGATACGGGTTGGGGGTGTTATACAGACTCCCTTCCGTCGCCACCTGCTCCTCTCTCTCGCCTCCACGCCTGTCAAATTTTCTGTCGTGATTGATGCATTTGACGACATCGAAAAATACTTCGGAGAGGATTTCAAAGCCGATTTTCCGCCAACGATACAACCTGACCATGCTTCTAGTTCACGACATCAAACCCAATCCGCCCACTTATTCGCCTCCCACCATGGCTGTGATCGACATTAAATCCGGGGAATACTCTATTCCTTCTCTTGCACTTTAATTTTAATTTTTCGTTTTGAGGCAAAACGCTTTAAGTGAGGGGGAATAGAGTGTAGAATTGAATTTCATTTCGCTTGTCTTTGTGCTTTGAATCTAGTATGTGTTGGTTAAATTGGTCGGAAATTCATTGATTGTCTTTGTCTTGTTGAAAATTTTTTGGAACGCTATGCTTGTTTGGGAACACATGATTATTTAAGTTAGGATGTTCTTGATAGCGAATAACATGAATTGTGATAAGTTGGTGTTTTTGTGATACTCCATGATTTTATTGGTTGAAATGTGATTAACTCAGTGCATGAAAACAATTTGGTGAGATTTGAGCCTTTACGAGCATATCATTTTCGCTCTCATTTTGTTTGATTGAGTGTGTCGAATTTTGCATTGGTATTCTAGAACCTGCATGTTAAATACTGTCGAGATTACACATGAACATGATGCTTAAAAATGATTTGGGCACCTTAGGATTAACCATTCTGTTTCCCCACTAAATAGCTTACCCATGCATTTTTCCCCTTAGTTAACCACTATTGAGCCTATTCCCGCTTCTTTGTTTTCACCATGTTCATAAACCTAAGCCTTTTTTATTGTATCCCTCTTTTCTACCTTTTTCAGGGCAAGTGAATAATTTTACCATTGTGTTCTCCATCGAAAAAATGTTGAAAAAAAATATAGCAGTTCGAAAAAATAGAAATTGTTCGAAAGAAAAGGAAAAAAAAAGACATGAAAGAAAAAATAGAAAACAAAACAACAAAAGTGTGAAAAAGAAAAAATACGACGAGAAAATTGTTGTTTGATATGTCGTCTTCTTATCTTGTTGTGCTTAATGTTTTGATGGAGTTGATATTATTATTTGTTAGTTCCTTGCCTTGAATTTAGCTATATTTTTAGCCTTTTCCCCACCTTTACCTAAGCTCCGTTACAACCAATAAAAGACCCTTTGATTTATGCATCTTGTTCTCATTAGTAGTGGAGATTTGATTTACTTGCAGGCTTATGGTAATACCGTGTCAATTCTGACATTGAGCGTTTCTTTACCCCAAACACATTGAGTGATTTGAGTGAATCCCGGTAAGGTGTTGAGTTATGAGCATTAAGATTAATGAATTATTGAATATTACAATTGCACTTGACTTGTTCCAATTGGTGATGTTCAATTGATTGATTTCTTGACTTGAATAGTTATTGTGGTCCCTACCTTGCTTCCATAAATGTCAAACTTGACAAAAGAACGTTTAATGAAGTTTTTCACTGATTTGGTTAATCATACTTGAGGACAAGCATGAGATAAGTGAGGGGGAATTTGATGAGTGTTCAGAATCGTTAATATTTGCTCGTTATTTCTTCGGTTTTGTGGATTTATTGATGCTGATTTGGTCATGTTGTGCTTGTTTTCGTGCAGGTCCTTACTTTCCAGAATTAGTGATAAAACGGGTGAATTCTGTATTTTTTTATTATTTGGTCATGGTTGGAGACATGGGCACGACTCTGGGCATGACGCGGTCTGACATGGCAGTTTCTAGAAGGTCCAGTCAGCAGCGGTTTCTAGAAGACTTCGTCCGCACGCCTTCTGGAAGATTGACGAGCAGAGTTGCATTAGGAGACTAGTTTAAGTTTGAATTTAAATTTAAAAACAATTATCTTTTGTATTATTTTATTATTTTCTTTGTTTATCCTTTAGGCTTTGAGAGGCTATAAATACCCATTTGGGGTAAGCCTAAACTCATCATTCGGAATACATTATTCTTTTCTCTCTAGTTTTTATAAAAGTTTTCTCTTTTCCTTTTCAAGTTCTTTTTATTTCTCTTTATTTTCAAGTTTTATTTTTATGCTAAGTATGACTTTTGTCATGCTTAGTTAAACTTTTCATAAGCCGAGAGCTGTCGCGATGATTCAATTCCAACGGGAGAATTGAAACGGTCCCTTAATATCTTCGGAATATCTCTCTCAATCTATGCGTTTATTTTTCAAAATCAAAATAGTTTTCAAAATCAAAGATCGCCTTTGGTCAAGAGGTTGTTGCGATTAAATGTGTGGGAGGAAGATTCGGCTTATAGAAAGAAAATTCGATTTCTTGAGAACACACTTGGCGAGATGGCTTCGCCAAGAGGGAATTGAGATCGGAATTATCGTTTATTGAAGCAACAATCCGAGTCGGTCGCCACGAACTAAACGGTAATTGATCTACGAAAATTGATGTTGATAGAATCAATTCCCGAAGCCGGAATCAAATGTTGCCTTGGGTATTCGGTATACAAGATAGAGTCAAGGGGATAGCCCTTGTAGACAAAATAACCGACGTGAATCCGAAGAGAAAATCTTATTCGATGATCTAAAGGAAATTAAGTCAAAGCGAAGCTTGAGGCTATTTTTACCGTATTTATTCACAAACTTTATTCTCTTATTTTTTATTTAAATTGCTTTTATTTATTTTTACAATTTTAATCTCATATTACAAACCCCTTTTTTACTATTTTCGCCTGGTTAGAACCATTCAAACATTAAATTGTGATTTTCTAAGTCTTTGAGGATTCGACCCTTATTTATCTATACTACGTATTTCCTTTATTTATTGATTGAGAATAAGGAATTTATTTTGACACCGAAACGACAGTTGTCAGCTTCGATTTCTTCTTGCATCACCATCATCCACAGTGAAGCATCTGAGCTGTTTATTGCCTCCTGGTATGTTGATGGCTCACCGTCCTCTCTTAAAAGGCAGTATGCAATATTAACTTCTATAACATAATCTGAGTGCCAATTAGGATGTCTTCTCACACGATCTGATTGACGACTTGTTGGAGCTTCAGAACTCTCTGTTCTTATTCATCATGTGTTGTTTCTGCTTCAGAATAATCTCCTTGTTCAACCTCCTTTTCCACATGTATCTGTGTAGTCTCTGACTTTTCAGCTCTATCATCATCTTCTTTTCTTTGTAGTTTATCTTCTACAAAGATAGCATCCCTGCTGATGATCACTTTGCGGGCACTGGGATCCCACAAGCGATACCCCTTTACACCATCAACATACCCCAAGAATTTGCATTTCCTGGATTTTGGATCTAGCTTTGAAATTTCTTGGGAGTTGTACATCACGTACACAATAATTCCAAATACATGGAGGTTTGAATAATCAGCTGGTTTACCAGTCCATATCTCCATTGGTGTCTTCAGCTCTATTGCAGTTGATGGAGCTCGATTCACCAAATAACAAGCGGTATTGACTGCTTCTACCCAGAATGATTTTTCTAGGCCTGCATCCCTCAACATTGCTCTTGTTCTTTCTAACAAGGTTTTGTTCATCCGCTCTGTCGCTCCATTTTGTTAAGGAGTGTTCTCCATTGTGAACTGTCTTTTGATGTCTTATTTCCTGCAAAAGTCATCAAATTCTTTGCTTGTGTATTCTCCTCCATTATCTGTTCTGAAACACTTGATCTTATTTTCAGAATCAAGTTCCACCCGCGCTTTGAAGTTTTTGAAAGTTGAAAACACATCTGACTTCTTCTTAATAGGGTACACTCAGCATCTCCTAGAGTAGTCATCAATTAATGAGACAAAGTATTTTGCTCCAACTAGGGATATAACTGGTGCTTGCCATACGTCAGAGTGAACCAATTCTAGAACACTTTTGCCTCTAGAATTTGACGTGTTGAATTTCAACCGGTGATGCTTACTTGTTATGCAATGCTCACACAAGGTAAGTGATACATTTGTTAAGCCTGGAAGTAGGTTTTTCTCCACAAGGACTTTTATTCCTTGTTCTGACATGTGTCCAAGTTTCTAATGCCATAGCATTGCAGAATTTGAACTACACGAGGCAACAGAGGCTTCTGCTTCTAGCAACAGAGGCTTCTGCTTCTAGCAAAGTCTCTCCCTTCAGCATGTACTAGTTTGCAGCTATCTTTTCACCTTTCAGCACCACAAGCGCTCCACGGAACACCTTCATGATTCCTTTTCATATTTCAATTTTGCTTGCATTATTATCCAACAATCCGTAGGATAATAAATTTTTCTTCAGGCCTTTCACGTGTCGCACATCTCGAACAACTTTAATTGTTACATCATACATCTTCAATTTGATGGTTCCCACGCCAATGATCTATAAGGCATGATCATTACAACTATACACAGATCCTCATGAGACAGGTTCATACTGATGGAACCATTCTCTTCTTGAGGTCATGTGATATGTTACTCCTGAATCAATGAGCCATATATCTGCAAATCTTTTTCTGCCTTCCACGGTGGTTAACGCTTCACAGCATAGATCATCTCCATCATCTGAAGTGTTTGCGGTATTGCCTTGTGGATTGGAGTTTTTATTTAGACTTTAACAATCTTTCTTCAAGTGACCCTTCTTTCCACAGTTGTAGCACTTTAAATTCTTCTTGCTTCTCGACTTCGATCTACCATGTTTGTGACTGCTACTTTGGCCACGTTCTGTTGATCTCTCTCTCATTGTTGTCATCGTTGTTAACGCTTCTGCTTGTTGCAGATTTACTTATCTGTCTTCTTTGTTCTTGCGCCAATTTTCTTCTTGTAGAACAGCAGCTGCAACGTCATCGAAGACTAGACTGGTGACATTATTGTTTGTCAAATTGATGATGAGTTGATCATACGAATCCGGTAGACTTTGAAGTAGAAGTTCAGCACGTTCTTGTTCTCCTATTTTACAGCTTAAAGATGTAAGCTGAGAAAATAAAGTGCTCTGTCACTGAAGTAGATTATGGCATACGGAGAGTGTATAATTTTCTCTTAAGGAAAATTTTATTGTGCAGCGATGTGGCCTCGTACAGTTTGGTGAGATGATCTCATATCTCCTTAGCTGTCTTCTTCTCCTCGATGCTTGACAATACTTCATCTGCTAATGCTAGATAAAAGTTTTCCATAGCATTCTCGTCTATTTCGATCCATTTGTTGTCATCTGTGAAATCTATCGGCCTTTCACTGATAGCTGCTAGACAATCGTCTTTCCTCAGGATGTCCTTCATCTTCAATTTCCACAATGAGAAATTTCTCCCATTGAATTTTTCAATATCAAATTTCATTGCCATAGCTCCTTTTACGGATAGCTCCCACTATTTCACTATCGTGAATAGTTCTCTAGAACCTTCAAAGAATGGGTAATACCTTCTTACTTTCTTATGTTGGAGGATCCACCTTTTGGTGGCAACCACAAAAACAATAAACAGATATTACACACTCAAATCTGGCTCGGATACCAATTGTTGCGGAAGACGGCTATCGGATAGAGAAAAAATACAACTGATAATTTGAGAAAATAAAAATTAAAGATAAAAGAGACACAAAATTTACGTGGAAAACCCCTAAATTTTATAGGGTAAAAAACCACGGGCAACGGTAGAAGAATTTTACTATGAGAAAATAGGAATTACAACCTCTCTCGATCTACCAAGGAGAAAACAATGATAATTGTCTCTTGATAAAAAAAAGGAGAAAACAACTCTCAAGAAACTCTTTAAATTCTCTCTAGTATTGGAAGAAAGCTAGAATGATTTGGGATGATTTTGAAGCTAAATGAGCTAGGGTCTTTATAGTTAAAACATAAGGACTAATCTTGTAAATACCCTAAAGTTCAATGACTAATTGCATAGTTTTACCATCACCATTTTCAACAATTTTACACCTAATTTCTGGTGCCTTAATTGCACCTTTCATTTAATGCACCAAAAGTGGCCAAGTTGCTTGGCTTGACTTTTCAACACGAAGTCCTGCTCACTCTCGCCTTTTCTTTTTTCTTATCGGTAGACGATGTCGAGCTCGCCTTCTCTCTCATTCCACGCGCCGTCGATTCTCCGCCAGATGTGCCCGAGCTCATGGCCAATGATTTATCCAAATAATCGGAAATTTTTGTTTATGTGGTTTTTATTTTCTGGTATAGTTTGGGAGAAAGTTCGTTGGAATACAATGGTTAACGTAAATAAAAAATAGAAATGTATCTATTTTTTTGTACTAAAATAGTGGCATTTTGAAATATCACACTTAGAATGGTTGTCCCTTGTTCCCATATTCCCATATGTAATGGGGTAAGGGAAGGTAAGATAGTAGGCTGCCCTTAACACCAGGTTGAGAGCAGCTTCCGTAGAAGACCTCCGAATTATGAAATTCCCTCTGTGGGACTCGATCCCACGACCTCAAGGTTAAAAACCTTGTGCTCTACCAACTGAGCTGGATAGTCATCTCGAAATATCACACTTAGACTTAATAATTATTTGTTAGACAACATCTCCTCAAATATTACCGATTAATACCCTTTCTCACATGATATAATAAAGTGTGGATCGTCACCCGCGTCTTCGTGAGATTCTAACACGTACGGAAGGCGTGGATCATGATATGCGCCTTCCATTATGCACGTTTAATTATTGTACTTCATTATTACTCGATCTTGAAAACTTGTCTTTTAAACGCTCCACTCCCATAGAAATAACAACCCCTCTTAATGCAAACATCACCACATCAAAATTACTTATTTATTCTTACTTTTATCAATTTCTTCTATCAAGCTAAATAGATTTTGTTATTATTTTTATAAGGTAAAATTATTTTTATTATATTATATTTATTTTATATTTAATTATTTTAACAAATTTTATTATACTAATTATTTTATATATTTTTTGAGATTGTAAAATTGGAAAAGTAGGATCATACCTCGAAACATTTTGTTAATACAGTAATAATATGAAATTGTGTTATTTAGATTATTTTGAAATTTAAAAAAAATGGATTAGTTTATATTTTAATTCATATATTATTTATTTAATTAGACTTATTTCAATTATTGTTTTTCCATATATAAGACTCTCAATCTTTTAAACTCTCAAAATGACGTGTATTTCAACTATTATTATGATGATGTAGAAATTTAGGAAGATGAAATCGACGTCGTCTTCGCATTAAATTATTTGTTAGAATATCATTCAAGAGAAACATCACTTTTGAGGAGCTGATCACTAAAATTTCAAGGAAGGTTCATGTTAGAAGTACTAGAAGATTGTCCTCACTTCAGTACAGATTTTCAATCGCAGTATTTTCGTTAGCTTATATAGCGTTCAAACTCTCCAACGATGACGATGTTGTTATGATGGTTGATTACCGGAATCAATATTCAGACACTGAACACAGATGCATGTGACATTTGTTGAAGTGCCTACTGTTCGTGGTATGTCATTATGCTCCCACAATGGGCTGGCTCAACAAGTTGACAGCCCAACTTAAGTAATGTGTAATGATTTTAACTAGTTAATGGGAAATCCACGTCATGGTGTCATTCCATCAAGTTCAACGGGGAAACTTTTATCAGTAACTTGTTACGATCTATACCGAAGAGACTCCACAAACAATCTGTATGGCAATATCGCTTCCATTTCAAGGGAAAAACATTCATCTGCCAATTTCTTTGACCTGAATATGTAGATGCCCTCGACTCAACAATCTGTGCGGTGCACATTTGACACGATACCTTCAAGTTTTAGGGGGAGGTATTAAACTGTGAGCTTCTTCGACCTCAATGTTGAGATGCCCTTAAGTTCAATGGGAATACATTCAATTGCCAGTTTGTTCGACCTAAATATCAACATCATGGAGGAACCCTTATCTCCACCAGAATAACCTCTTCGTCAGTCAGGTGCGGATGGTGCTGAGACTGGACTATTCGTTCAGCCAGAATCACCGTAGTTCAACATGGACTCCGATGATGATAATGTAGATGAAGTTCCCACAAATACGGTACACACTGAACCTTCAGCACACCTGTATGGAGCTAACTATGGTACAATGTACGAACCAGAATTTGTGGATATACCTAATGTTGGTGACTACGGATTTAACTCATCAATCAATGATGATGAGTTATATAAAGGAATAGAGTTTCCATCCAAAGAAAAAGAGATGATAGAAATTAAGAATTACAACATTCATAATTATGTTCAATCCAGAGTTGATCATTTCACCACCGAAAAGTATGTCTGCCACTGTGTCCAACGTGATGACGGATACAACTAGATTATTCGTATATCGAAGAGGAAAAGGAAAAACAATATATGGGAACTAACATTATACAACAGTCCTCATACATGATGTGATAAAGGGATCAACCAGGATCATCCCAACTTGGACTCTGACATTATCTGCCAAGTCATCTTCCCAAGGTCAAAGAAAGCTCCCATATAGCTATTGTGGTGTTAATTTCAGCTATACAATAGCAATGTGGGTTCACCGTCTCATACAGGAAAACATGGAATGCAAAGTAGAATGCCATGAAAAAACTTCATAGTGAGTGGGATGCATCTTATAACGAACTACCAAGTTGGTTTAGGATAGTACACAGATTGAATCTTAGGACAATTCTCGACTTCGAAACTTGTCATGCATACCACAATGATGGAGTGCTTCGCGATCGCTGCCAATTCTACCGTCTTTTTTTTACTTACCCACAGTGTATTAATGCTATGAAATACTGCAAGCACGTGGTCCAAATCGACGGGACATTATTGTATGGAAAATACAAGCAAGTATTACTATTGGCAGTTATCGAAGATGATAATCACAATGTTCTTACAGTTGTTATTTCCCTTTTGAATGAGAAGATACAGATTCTTAGGCTTTTTTCCTCAGAAACTTACACTTACATGTTGTAACGAGGGGAAAATCTGTGTCATTTCAGATCGCGAAGCTTGGATCAAAGCATCAATGGATTCATTGGGTCCAATGTGGCAACCACCCTATGTCCAACATTGATACTGTATCCGACGCATTGCTTCTAACTATCATGGAAAGTTTAAGAAGAATTATGAGCGTCAATTACTTGTGTGCATGGGTAAGTAAAAATGTTGTTTTTTATTTCTCAATCATTTTCAGTTTTTTATGGAAACAACGTTATTAAGTTATATATTTGATGCTCAGATTACGAACTATTACCTGAAACATTTGAGTCAATGTTTCAAGATTTGCGAGGAAAGAACAAAGAATGATACAATTACATCAACCTCATCAACAAAGAAATGTGGACAAATGCATATGATGGTGTATATCAATATGGACACATGACGACCAACTTGGCTGAGGCTATCAATTTAACCTTAAAGGGGGCACACTATTTACCAGTAACGACTTTGGTTAAAATGATAAATTATTAAATAATTATAATATAATATAAAATATTTTACATTCTTAATATAAATATTAATAATAGGAAGAATAAGAGATTTTGATATTTAAGTGTGGTTTGAGAGTTGTGTTGAGTATGGTATTTATAGGAGGAGGGGAGGGGGAGACCGGTGATAATCAATGTGGTAGACGGACGATTTTGGAATTAAAGGAAAGGCGCGGATCATGATTCGCACCTTCCATACGTGTCAAAACCCCGCGAAGGCTCTGATGGCGATCTGTGCCTTCGCCTTACGTGGCGCTAACTCGAACAAAACCCCGTGAAGGCACGGATGGCGATCATCGTTTTATTATCACCGTGTCAGAAAGTGTACTAGATCGATAATATTTGAGGAGAGGATGTCTGACAGTTAATTATTAAATCTAAGGGTGATATTTTGGTAAAAACACCAAAAATATAAGCTTTTATTATAAAATAATCCTTGTTATTTTTTAAAATATTTTTATACTTTTTATATAGTTGTATATGTTTTTTCTTTTTTTTTCTTTTTAAAATTTTTATCACATGATATCTCTTAATTATTTCATATAATAATTTCTAATGTTATTAATATCACGTCATCTGATGATTAAAAAAAGCGATAATGAAAGAAAATTAAATACTTAAAATATCAATTCATACATTAATTTTTATAAATTTAATAAAAATATTATTAAATATTTTTTATTTTTTATTTTTATTATTTATATTCGAAATTATCTTTCTAATAATATGGTCTATATTCATATTTTTTTTCATAATGTTAAATGCAATTATGACTTTTTTAATTTAAAATCTGTATGAAATTATGGGTGGACAATGCTCATCTCAAAATATGACTGGACAGGCAGTGAGATTTTATTTATAAAATGAACTGTTTAAATTATTATTAGGAACAATGAAAATTGTTGGGTAAATATATATTTTAGTAATTGGGTTTGATATTTAACTTTTTTTATCTAAGTATTTGAATTTGGTTGTAAGGTTCAATTTACTATATAAAAGTTTCTTTAGTTCAGTTAGATACTTAAATTTAACTTTTTGATTAACATTAGCACCTAAAATTGACTATTTAGTTTAAATTGGAACTTGGTTAAATGTTTATCTGAACCATAAAGTTAAGTTTAAGTACCAATTTAAATATTAAAAAAATCAAATTCAAAATCTTAATTGGATAAAATAAAACTTTTAGATACCAAATTGAACTTTAAGGTCAAGTTTATGTACCTAAAAAAATAACATTGAACCTTCAGGTCAATTTTCAATGGCTCTATTGCATGTTAACCTGTTATATTCCAGATAACCCAAAGCGATCTAGAAAGTGCAAGCAGTGATCCCCAGAAACTGAAAGATTTGAAAATAGCATTCAATTCAACCATTGGAAAATATCCCAACAGCTACGTTGCTCCATTTTTTAATTTAATTTAAAATATCAATATTCGACATTCGTGTTTAACACAGAGACATGGAGATAATAGATATGAAGATACGACCTGTAAAGATCCTTCAAACACATAGACATGTTAAGAAAAATTGACATTGATGTCCTACACATGGATATGGAGATAATGGATACGACCTCCTTCAAATACATAGACAACTTAGGAAAAAATTAATTATATTCGTATCATATACATACTCGTACCCGACACTTATACGAAGATTAGTTCAAATGTTCAGTATATCTATCATGTATCTTCAATGTCAGATCATTTCCTGGACTAATCAGTTAATTCATTCTCAATGTTCAATAGCTTACTTCTCATCAATCAATATTCCAAGCTCTGCTTTGGTCACTCTTTATTAAGCATTTAAGACTATAAAAACAAGTAGGACAAGAAAAGGAACATGAAAAAGGTCCAACAACTTGATATGGAAGCATATAAATAGAGAAAATCTATCTTACACCAATTGATGAATAGTTACTATGCAGCCATTTATATTTAATCAATTTATTTGTATCATCTATATCGTTTTATTCCATGGCTGGTAGATCACAAGAAATTTTATGCACCTGAACCATGTATATCTTTGGAAGAGTTTGAAGATCATCTTTAGCATGTCATAAGCTGCAAAACCCTTCTAGCTGGAGTTTTAATGAAACAAAAAAATAACCTTCATCAGTACTCCGAGTATGCTGTAATCTTGTCAGGAACTCGATAAATATTAGCCGATAACACAACGACGGACATAATGATGCCATTGAGCACCAAACAATCCAGCGGAGGCGGTTATGGTGTTTCCAACATGGATTGACACTCACCGTCCAAGTTTTCCATAGTGTAAGATCTGCAACTGAAGTAGAAAACTGTGCTCATCATGGAGTCAACAAGCACGACGAATGAATACACTATGACCAACAGTGGACCTTCCCAGATCCTAGAAGACCCACCTCCATAACTCAATGCCTTAACCCTATGTTCAAACAACCCTTCCACAACTGCTAAACCAATTGTAGATCCAAGAAATATCAAAAGACCAACTTGAGTCTGCCCTTTGATTAGAACACCGGCCCGAAGCATTGCCAGTGGTCCCGAAACTTCCTCCAACACACAGATTACAATTCCAATATTGCAGACAACGATTGCATATGCAAAAACAACCGAGAACACTAGTCCCATCAGTATCACCGCATACACAATTAAATCAGGTGTAAAGCCAAGAACAGAAAGTAAGCTGCATGCCGCAACAAGGAAAACAAAGAAAGTTGTCACACAAGCAACTATAACCATACACATCCACACATATGTGAAAACTAGCCGCCTCCAAAACTTCCGAATTATCCCAAAAAACTTCAAAGCATCAGCTGATTTCCTCGAATAAGTACGGTCTACACAATAAACCACAGCAGCCTTCGATAACAAACACAATGTAATGAACAAAGGGAAGCACATTGCCGATGAAACTGCCGACTCCGCAAACCTGTGCGACGACTGTCTGATAAAAGGCCTCAATGGGAGTCCACAGGTTTTGGCAACTAACAAAAGCCTAACAGTTAATCTCTTCACAATGGAATGATCAACTAACAAATTAGACATAAAGACAGCAGATACTGGGCAAATTAACAAAGCTGCAATGATCATAAAACCGGGCAAATTGTACCGTAATATGCTAACGGTTTCTCTTAAGATCTCTAAGGCATTCATCGAATGGAATTGGTGGCTACCATCACTAATATTATGGGATGATTCAAGTTCAAGATTTTCTTCATGGGTTTCCTTAAATCCTTCTTTGTCTAAATGATCCGATCTCATTCGTACGCTAACAGTTTCCATTTTAATTAAAAACCCAGAAAAGATATCGAACCCAGCAGCTAAATAAACATTGGGAATTATAGAAAACCAAAGATCTGAAAAGACCAACCTTTGTAATCCCGGAGGAGACGCGAGGAAAACACAGTGAAAAGACTGAAATAAGGGATCGAAAGTGAAAAATGCAAGAAGATTGTGGGATTGGAGGGAAATTCTCGTGTTAAATAAAGGTCTTATGGAAGAAGAAGAAAGGATACAAAACGTAAGAATTTGGATTTTATAGCTTTGTAGCTGCCATTTCTTGAGGGGAAAATAATGCCATGGTGCCGCCGTTCGTGAGTCTGTAACAGATTGAAACTGGGCTTTTTTGGGAGATTGAAAGTGTTTGCTATGGAGGGACTATGTTTTTTTTTTTGCAAGTCACTGCCAAATTGAAACATGGGGTAAAAGATCATTTGAAAGGTGGGCTCTTGATAAAATAAAATAAGAGAAAATAATCTCAGTGATCAAAAATGCCTTATAATATACGATTTTAACAAACTTTTTTTGGATTTGCCAAAATGACCAACTAAATCGCAATGCGATCGATAATTCGCAACGCGATCTCCGGTATCGCAAATCAGTTTCCATATTCGCAACGCGATTCTGACTATCGCATTGCGATTTCCCAAATTCGCGTTGCGATTTTCCTGATTCGCAATGCGAATACGTAAATCGCAACGCGAATACGTAAATCGCAACGCGAATACGTAAATCGCAACGCGAATACGTAAATCGCAACGCGATTACGCAAATCGCAACGCGAATACGTAAATCGCAATGCGAATCTGTAAATCGCAACGAGATTCTGACTATCGCAATAATGAATTTCAAATTCGTAACTCGATTTCTGAATTCGCAACAGGTTTTAATTTCGCAACACAAATGTTTTGGGTATATAACTACGCAGCAGCAACAACTCATAACCTAAATCCCTAAATCGCAACTCATTCCATCTTCATCTATCACTCTCTCCGGCGACATCCGTTCTTATATCCAACGACATCCTTCCCCATCCGGCAACAGGTTTTAGTTTCGCAGCTCGTTTGTTTAGTAAATTAATTTACAATAATGAAATCATCTAATGTTGATCATGTTTGGATAGATTTGTGTTTTGGAGGGTCATGGGAGAATGTTCATGGTGTTTTACAATATATGCCTTTACCCATGAATCTTCAACTAAAATTGTCATTAAAAAAGTTAACTTATGAAACTCTAATGTTACGTGTTGCAAATAAATTGAATTTAGAGCCCCTAAGTGGATTTAGGCTATCTTATCAGAGAAATGGTAAAGTTTATTTGTTAACCGATAATAAAGATGTTGAACGATTCATTGGTTACATTAGTGTTTCAAGTGATGATGTTACATTGTATGTTGTTGAACCTAGAAGTAGTGAAGTTGGGTCAGTAGCGGGTAGTAATCAACTAAGTTTTTCAACCCCAGTTTATGGTGCTCAAAATTTAATGGTTCCACCACAATTTCATCACCAAGCAAATATTGTTTCACCACATTTCCAATACCAAACACAATCTCAAAACCCACAACCTTTCCCTAATCCAAATCCCAATCAACTTTCAGCACCAAATTCCGATTTTCGTATTGACCAGTTAGACGATGATGAGCCAACAGAAAAAATTGTGAGTACTATTCAGTATTCGAAATTTGATCTTGGTCAATACCCGGACTTTGATCTTGGTCAATACTCGGATTTTGATGATTTTTCAGAAGAAGAAACAGACCCTGCGTGTAATGATTTTGATATTGGTCAATACCCGAATTTTGATGATGAAACAGCCGTTGCCGAGGAAGATGTTGTTGATGATAATGAGGAGGAAGTTACGACTGTAAATGAACATGTTGAACATCCATTCTGTAATTCATATAACACTGAAGAAGAAAAAGAAGAAGAAATCCCCAAAGAAAAGTCCCCGAAGAAAATATCACGGGAGTATAACTGGAATATGCAAGAATTACTTCAGATACCGGAAGAAGAGTTGGTAAAGATAGCAGTTGATTGTTACACAAAAATTATTCGTATCAAGAAAGATAATTGTTTTGATACAAAGGAAGACTTGAAGATAGCTTTGTATACGAAATGTGTGGAAGATGGCTATCAACTAAAAGTTAACAAATCAAGCAAAGATCGTTTCGAAACAAGGTGTATGATTGATAAAAACTGTATGTGGCGTATGATTGCAAAGAGGATAAAAGATTGTGAAATGTTTCAAGTTAGGACTTTTATTGATAAACATACATGTTCAAGAACCCAAGTTTTTCCTCACCATATACAGGCAAACAAAAAGGTGTTGGGTAGTTTTCTGGCTGAGTTAATGTTTTTGAATGGTAGGGTATATCGGGGACATAAAATTATGACTGACATGAATGCTCGGTTCAAGATTAGTATCTCATATTCTCAAGTTTGGAGAGCCAAATGTTATGCCTTGGAATTGTTGAGGGGGTCGCCAGAAGCATCGTTTGCCCAACTGCCAGCTTATTGTCATAATTTAAAGCTGAAAAATCCTGGGTCGGTAACTCATATCAAAACAGATAGAGATGGACGCTTTGAGTTGCTGTTTATCGCCATTGGTGTTGCGGTTAGTAAATCAATATAATTTTGTTGACTCATTTTTGTTAGTTACTTGCATTTCACATTTAAATGATTATATTTCTTGTGTATATGATTTTGTAGATTCGTTCGTTTATTAATTGCATGCGCCCAGTTATTATAGTTGACGGAGCACATTTAAAAGGTGGATACTTTGGAGTAAACTTATTAGCAGTAGCCATGGATGCTAACAATGGGATACTGCCAATAGCTTACGGGGTTGGCAAATCTGAAACCTCTGATTCATGGACATGGTTTATGGGGCATCTTAGGGATTGCATAGGTCCTATTAGCAATCTGACAATCATATCTGATAAGGCAAACTCAATTGACAACGTTGTTAGAAGGTGTTTCCCAGATGCTTTTCATGGACTTTGTGGTGTTCATTTGTATAGAAATCTAAAATCAAGGTCTGCTGGTATAAAAAATCACAAATGGACATACTGGAAGGTTGTAAAAGCTTATCGGAAAGTGGATTTTAATAAGCATATAAACTGTTTAAGACGTGTTTTGCCTCAGTGTGCTCAAACACTAGAAGATGTCGGGTTTGAAAGATGGTCAAGAGTACATCAACTTGGAGCAAGATATGGTTTCATGACGTCTAATAGTGCAGAATCAATCAACGCTCTAAGTCGTCATTCCCGGAAATTACCCATTACTATGTTAATGGAGTTTTTTCGAGCCTCTATTCAACAGTGGTACTACAAGAAAAGAACCATGCAGGTATTATTTCTTTAAATTCATAACTTATCATATATTTTACTAAGTATTATTTATTTAAATTTACAGGAACATTGGAATATCGTGTTACACCATGGACAGAAAAAAAGATAACGAAACGTGTTGTGAAGTCAACGTCATGGAGAGTTGAACCATGTTCAAACACTTTGTTTGAAGTACTGGATAATAACTTAAATGGGCTTATCGATCTAAATGCAAAGACGTGTAGTTGTATGAAATGACAAACATCTGGTTATCCGTGTGGCCATGTTATAAAAGTTTCTCTTCATCTAAACCAAGATGATTCAAGCGCATACGCTATGGATTGCTACACTACAGAAGTATATCGACAGACTTATGGCGAGATTGTCAACCCTATTCCACATCCTTCTGAGTAGGACATACCAGATGACTTACAAACAGTTTTGCCACCAGCCATGGATAGAAGGCTACCTGGCCGACCAAAAAGTCATGATCGTATACCGTCTAAGGGTGAAGAGAAGAAGAGATCGACATGTAGTCGGTGCAAGGAAAGTGGTCATACAAGGTTGACATGTGGATCACCAGTGCCATCACACTCATCTTTTCCTCTACCAAAATATGGATCCTCATCAAAATCCCAATCACAACCGGCTTCACCTTTTGGGACTGTTAACTTAGGTGATTTTTAAATGCAAACGTTGTATTATGTGTATATTATGTGTGAACTTTTAACATTTTCAGTTAGGCATGTATTAGTAACTTGAGTTTGAACATTGCTATGATATGTTCAGTTGTTATCACTTATTAGACATTCATTTGACTATCGCAACGCGGAAATCACAACGCGAATATGACTATCGCAACACGGAAATGACTATCGCAATGCGGAATTGACTATCGCAACGCGGAAATGACTATCGCAACGAGAGAATCGCAATGCGAAATAAAAATCACAACGAGTGAATCGCAATGCGAAAATGAAAATCGCAACGCGAAATCATTGCGATAGTCATTTCCGCGTTGCGATAGTCTGTTTTGCATTCAACATAATGCAGATTGAAATCAACAAATCAACTATTACATTTCAATCAATTAAACAAGCACAAATATTATGTACACATCAATTAAACAAATCAACATTTACAAATCATCTTTTACAAATCAATTAAACAATCAAAAAATAATAATGAAATCAACTTTTGCACCCATACATCCATTTCACGCAGCTCACTTCAGGATTAACCTGCAGAAACCAAACATTGAATCAACAACACTTTCTACACATCTAAAACCTACAAACAGCAAATTATTGAATTCTAGCTACTTAACCAAACATTTTCAAACCAAAAAGAGTAAATATGTTTAACAACACTTGCATTTGACTTACAAATTGTTTATGGACACTTTCATAACGCGGATGCAGGTAGGCAGCGTCTCGCATATATCGCTCTAGCCATAAAATGCCGAAACCACAAGCCTATTGTACCTCTATCTCTATCGGTGGGAGGTAAAAAATGTGTACTTCCTGTCGTCAAACGCTCCATGCACATGCATACGAGAGGACCACAATCCCCTCTGGCTTCCTTCGTTTGTTGTGGCGTGGTCTCATCTCTGATAACTGTAACATTGAACTTCTTTGGCTTCTTGTTTCCAGACTTAGTCCAATAATCAATTGCATCCAAGAATTTAGCCAAATGAGAGCTTCATCCCTTAATCATATCTCTCAAATCAGACAATGATATGTAATTTATCATGTTGTTATATACTATTGTCTTTAGGGATGGGAGCTGAAGCTCGACGAGAAGCCAATGAGTACGGTCCAAAACAGGGATAAACACCTGCATCGAAATGTAATAATTCAAATTGCGCACTTATTTATGAACACCTTTAAAATATTTAAATAAATATACTAACCTTATCGATCTCCCACCATGCAGGATAAAGTTTAGCTTGTCCATTAGCCAACACATATGATTCCTGTTGTTGATTCTTCAAGTGAACTACGTGAAAAGACGTTGGCATAATTGTATATTTTTTTAATATTTTTCTTCAATTTCCTTACAATTAGAAGACGTGTCACCCATGCATCAATATGCTGTTTTACAAAAAAAGACATATATTAGTGAATTACATAAATTTAAAAAAAAATTAATCAAACTGAAATATAAGAAATATAAGACTTACCCCCCATCGAAATAGCCGTTGTCTTCAACCCCTAATAATATACCCCACCAAGACCGTTCAATCAACAAATGCATATCATTGTTGAGTTTGTATATGTCAGCGTAACACCCTTGGCTCTGCTCATGTAGATAAAAATCAACTGCGGTCTTAGCCCAAAGGGTATTATCCAGAATTGTTTCTGGTAGTTGTTTCCTCTCCACTTCATCTGCCGGAATGGTACTGGCCGGTAACTTATACGAAAGCCAACAGTCATCCATCATGTCCGGCACGTGAGGGGGCTTCTCAATAATTCGATATATTACGCCGTGTGAATCGGGCTCTAGAATGTTGGGAGGGACCTCTTCAACGATGAAAGTGGCCTCTTGAACGGTGTGAGGGGACTCTTGAGGGATGATAGGGGCCTCTTGAACGATAGGGGAGGCCTCTTGAACGATGACAGGTGAGTCGGGCTTTTTCTTACGGATTCTTCGCACTATTGGGATGAACGGAGACGTAATGGCACGTGCATGCCGTCTGATGCGTGAACTTCGTCTTGCAAGAAAAACCCGACGTAGAGCATCCACCTTAGTGGGCCGCTAAAAATAAATTAATACATAAATCAGTAAATAAACAGACATGATATTAAACAGTGAGAACAAAGACAAATATATTTCAAACTTGCACGGTATTCACCCAAGTCATTATTATATCATTGTTCACAAAATGCATCAGATAACATTCCAGAAGTAAGCACTTATATAAACATTTAAAAGGACAACATATAGGTTTAGTGAAAGTTCAATGACAACATAAAGAGTAGTAGTTTATTCTTGAAACTTAAATTTTCAACACTGTGAAGTTAGTATTTGTCTTTTGGTTGAAGTAATGCAATTCATTCAAGTTTCAATTTGCAGAAGAAGAATAGAATCTGAAACTTAAAATCGCAACGCGAAAATGACTATCGCAATGCGAAATGAAAATCGCAACAACAAAATCGCAACGCGAAAATGACTATCGCAATGCGAATTTGACTATCGCAACGAGAGAATCGCAATGCAATTTTCATTTCGCATTGCGATTCTTTCATTACGATAGTCAAATTCGCATTGCGATAGTCATTTTCGCATTGCGATAGTCATTTTCTCATTGCGATAGTCATTTTCGCATTGCGATAGTCATTTTCGCATTGTGATTCTCTCGTTGCGATAGTCATTTTCGCGTTGCGATAGTCATTTTCGCATTGCGATAGTAAACTATTCTTCTTCTGCAAATTGAAACTTGAATGGATTCTATTACTTCAACCAAAAGACAACCAAAAACAAATACTAACTTCATAGGGTTAAAGAATAAACAGTTAAACAGTATTGGCAGCAACCGAATGAATTTACTAAGCAATCTAAGTGAAATTACGAGTAAATTTATCATCAAGTTAAATATGAAAAATATTAAACTTACCTCGTTGCGTAGAGTATGAACCTCGTTCTGCAACGATGCTACAATCTCACGTAGAGCTGCTACCTCACCACATAAAGTAGACACCTCAACACGCCATGCACCATTGTCATCGCGTAAAGTACCGACCTCCTCACGTAAGGCATTGACCTCATTACGTAACTCCCCTAACTCATCCCATGGAGGTGGAGGTGGAGGTGGAGAACAGGGAGATAAACATCGTGACATCTTTGTCGGTCGCCTATCATGAGGTGATGGTGGAACAGAGGCTCGATAATGTGACAGAATAGGTGATGACTCTCGTTGTGTAGGTGTATATTCGGGTCGATCAGGTGATGGCTCTGGGTGAGGTGATGGCTCTCGAAGTGGTGGCTGCTCATCATCCGTGCCATAAAAAAAAAGCTTACTAGCTTGCCACCAATCAGTGGCAAGCTCAGCTTCTGTGGGTGTCAGCCTCTGTAATGGAGTGTTGGCCTCCTAACAATATAAAAGCTCAAACAAAGTTAAACGTGTACTAGTAATAACTTGTTTATAAACATATGGTAGTATTTGTATTAACTTACATTATTTATTGTAGTATACGGTAGTAAATCTTCCCATTGCTGCAAGGACCGTTTCCTCTTCCAGGAAATAGCCCTAGGAATATCATTAGAAGTTTTTAATGCATATGTCTGCATGGCGTGAAAGGCCTCAAATATCCAAATCTACAAACAATATAATAACAAACATTAGTAATTGTTAAAGAATTAATTATAATTTTGGAAACATTATATAAAAATTATTACCTTAAAGGCCCAAATAAAGCCTGACAAAGTGTATTTGAAACCATCGCCACGCAAACTTTTCCGATCATTAAAGGCAGACGACAACTTATTTCATGTAGCTCTCTATAGATACGAACCCCACGGAAACAGGTTCCATGCATTTAGGTCCTCTATCAATTTAATTAGATCATTAGGAATAGGTTGTCAGGCCTCTCTGCCTAAAAAACTGGCTTGCAAAAGTATTAGAAGGCATACTCGGACAACATCGACGTCATCCATCTGAGTAAAACCATCTTTCTTATTCAATAATCTCGTCAAGTCTTCCACGTGTAAATTCGACTTCTCCGTTGACTGCTCAGGAAAAACCCAGGAAAACCATGATAGGCGGGTAATATGTCTAGTGTACCGATCTACATCATCGTGTCCGAAGCGTAGACCGGTGATTAAGCAAAACTCCTCCCGCCCAAAACACGTATACGCCGGTGGAAAATCAAACCATATCTCTTCATCAAGACGTTGTATAGTCTCTGGTAGATCGCTAGTCAAGGTTTGAAGAAACAGATGGGTCAACATAGCATCTCCACCCGGATGTTGTACTTTCAGCCATGGCCCGAAGCAAGTATCCTCAAATATTTTTCTTTGTGCAGGTGAAAGCTTCGACGCAATTGTTTTGGCCAGGCTTACTTTATTTCTTAAGGTCAATTGAGCCGAATAAAAGTTTTGCAAAAACAATAAACATACCAATTTAGATATACCAAAAACTACACTGTGAAGATATGAACAATAAAGAGTAGTAGTTTATTCTTCAAACTTAAATTTGCAACACTGTGAATTTAGTATTTGTTTTTTGGTTGAAGTAATGCAATTCATTCAAGTTTCAATTTGCAGAAGAAGAATAGTTTCTGAAACTTTAAATCGCAACACGAAAATGAAAATCGCAACACGAAAATGACTATCGCAATGCGAATTTGACTATCGCAACGCAAGAATCGCAACGCGAAATGAAAATCGCATTGCGATTCTCTCGTTGCGATAGTCAAATTCGCATTGCGATAGTCATTTTCGCATTGCGATTCACTCGTTGCGATAGTCATTCTTGGTTTCAAATACTAAAATTGAAAGAAACTTGAATGGATTGCATTACTTCAATCAAAAGACAAAACAAAGACAAATACTAACTTCACAGGGTTAAAGACTAAACAGTTTAGCAGTATTGGCAGCAATCGAATGAATATAATAAGCAATCTAAGTGAAATGGTTAATCTATTATTGAAAACACCAGTAAACTTATCATCAATTTCAATATGAAAAACCTAATAATAAAGCAAAAATTTCAAAATAAAAATATAATTAAAAAAACTAACCATCGGTGGTTGATTTGGTTGATTTTCCATTTCTGACCGTGAATGATTTCGCCAGAGATGGAGATTGTTATCGTCGTGGGGACTGATTTCGTCGGAGATGGGGACGGCTGTCGCCTTAGAGAGTGAGAGATGGAGATGAGACTGAGTTGTGATTTAGGGTTTTAGGTTATGAGTTGTGATTACGGGATATACTGTGGACGGTTCAGTGTTCCGATATATTAATATATTCGTGTTTGGAATTTGAAAAAAAAATACGCGTTAATACGAATGGCGCTATGTAAATCGCATTACGATAGTCAGATTCGTATTGCGATTTACGTATTCGCATTGCGATTTACATAATCGCGTTGCGATTTACGTATTCGCATTGCGAATTAGGAAAATCGCAACGCGAATTTGGTAAATCGCAATGCGATAGTCAGAATCGCGTTGCAAATCTGGAAACTGATTTGCGATACCGGAGATCGCGTTGCGAATTATCGATCGCATTACGATTTAGTTGGTCATTTTGGAAAATCCAAAAAAAGTTGATTAAAATCGTATATTATAAGGCATTTTTGGTCACTGAGGTTATTTTCTCATAAAATAAATATTGGGCTACTAATATCTTTTTTTAAATATTAAATTTAATTAAATATTAATAATTTGAAATATTTTAACTGCATTCTTTAATATATTTTTTATTATAAAATAAATAATATATATGTTGTTATCTCTTTCAATCTTGGATTGGAGCACGACTTTTACATGTGTATAAATGTTTATTATCAAATAGTGGAGAATCTTTAAAAATATATTACTTTATAATTATCTTAAACTAATTAAAAATATTTTTAAAAATATATTTATTTACTAACACGTTATTTAATAGGATTGGATGATAGATTTTTAAAGAATGGTTAGGGTATGAATCTAGTGTTATAGATGAAGTGAATTAATTTAGTTGAATCATCTTATAACTAACTCTTATAATACATTATTTGAATAAATTGAATGATTATTTTATAATATTTAGAAAATTCAACGATCAGATCATGATTTAAATATAATTTAATGACCTATAATGTAATTTATACGAAAATAAAAGAAAACCGAGTCCTACTTGGATAACACGGCGCCGTATCCCGACATCCACATAGGTTGAATCCATCCAATCGGACTTTTTTCAAAACCATTTTTCCAATTACCATTTATTTATAAAGACGAAACATCTCTTTTGATTTGCCTTAAATCACTCCTCCTCCTCCTTCCGCCATGACAAAGCCGCCAACGCCGTCAAACATCGACCTCTGGTCCATCCGATCCGAATGCAATCGTATAATCAAGGCCCACTCCCGCCACCTCCATGCTACCATTTTCATCTTTCTCTTCCCCATCTCTCTCTCCTTACTCTTCTATCAAGTCTTCCCCATTAAAACCCTTCTCTTCAATCTCCTTTACACCCTCACCATTCCCGTACTCTCTCTCTTCGCCACCGGTTCCACCATCTACAGCGTTTTCCACGGCTTTCACGGTCAACCAGTCAAACTTTCATCCTCTATCAAGACAGCTTTCACTTCCTTCTTCCCTCTCCTCTCAACTTGGCTTGTAACCCAGCTTATCATTTCTGGGATCGCTTTAATTCTTGGTTTGGCCTTTTTCTCATTATACAAAGCAACCCGAGTTGATTACTCTTCACCTTATTTCATTCTCCTTTGCCTTGCTTACGCGATCACTCTCATGTTTATTGTGGTTTATTTACAAGTGAAGTGGATATTCGCTTATGTTATCGTCGTAGTTGAATCAAGCTGGGGACTTGAACCACTGAAACGAAGTCAAAGCTTGGTTAAAGGAACGAAAGGGGTTGCTTTTAAGATTATACTGCAATGGGCCTTCTTCTGTTGGATTGGTGGCTGGAGCTCAATGTTATTAGGTTTGGTTGATTCAGCCGGTGATAAATGGAAACCTTGGCCATCATATGTTATTAAGATTTCCACCATTCCCGCTGCCTCCTACTACCCGTTGTATATGCTTTCTTACTTGGTTATGAATACAGTTTTCTATATGAATTCCAAAGCACTGCATGTAGGAGAGTATGTAAGTTTGTCATCTGATGATGATGGGACAGTTTCTAATGTTATTTCAAACGTTTAAGCTTTGATGAAAACAGGTGTCGTTTCACTTGTATGTGTTGCTGTTCTTGTTTCGTTAGTTGTAATAAAACTGCTTGTAGCCTGCCTTGTATACGGGCACTTTGAGATTTAATAAATGTGAAGTGTGTGCAGTATTTTCTCCTCGCCTCCCTTATTTGTTTCATTTACCAACTTCCTTTATTTTCTTAAAATCTATTCATTAAATACTTTAAAGTAAACTGTTTTTTATTTCAATTAAACTATTATATTGATTTGATATCATGCCTCTCACAGTTATTTCAAAATCAAAAAATAAATCTACAAGGGGATAGGTGTTGTCAATAATTAATAAAAATTCTAAATAAATATTACCTTTATATCAACCTCAAACTATTTTAAAAATAATAATAAGCATAAATTTATACTATTACATTAACAATTTTATAGGTTCTCTACTTTGTAACTCATTATTAACTCATTTAATCATGTAAAATAGCTAAATAAGTTGAATAATAAATTAATTAATGTAATAAACTTTATCATTTTACCAACAATCAGTTGGTATAGTAGGATTAGACACTAGATTCTTTAAGTAATGTTGGGAGTTCGAATCATGGTGTTTGCGAATGGAGCAAGCTGGGTTGAGAGGGTCACCCTCGCCTATGCAGTACCCGATTTGGATTAGTCGATCAATAAATCGAATACGTGATTAATTCAAAAAATTCTAAAAAGTATATAAATGTGATATGTGTCACTTAACAATTTATCTATCTTACATACGTTTAATTCTAAAAAAATCCTAATAAATCAACCCATATGAGTCATATAAACTTTACCAAAATAAAAATTATTTGATTATTATTTTTAGCGATCTTCCATCTAAATTAAAAGGAGTGAAATATCGGTTATAAAATTTATATTTTCCATTAAACAAGTGTATAATGTTTTCACAAATGTATTATCTAGGTAAAATAGCCCATTAACAAAGTCATATCGATTAATTGACTTAAAGTTTATATTTAACTCAAAATCATTTTTGTTTTGATGAACTAATATTCAATGGGTTCCTTGCAAGCGTAGGAACCAAGTCAAGCAAGAGGACTTGGCTAATATAAGGAACAACGACTTCTCCTTTGACAATAGTTTCTCTTGTAAGAATAAGTGAAGCTATGCAGGAAACTTCTCTTTTATTGGTGTTTTTTTTTCTTGATAGTAAAATTAATATTTATTATTTATTTATTAAAATAATATTTATTGTAGGTCTTTATGTTATGTCAAGGTCCAGATTAAATTAAAAAATTAACGACGTTAAATTGTAGGGAAAATTTTCAAATATGTAAAGAGCACAGGGGTTGATAGCAGAATTAGACCTATGTATTGTTTAAGTTGACCCTTAATGGCGTATGGCAACTTCTATTCCACGCTGAAACCATGGTGTCTGACTTTTCTTAGAGCCAATTTTTCCATGGAGACGCGGTATAAAAACAAAAGCATCTCATTGGCTTTGCCACAATCATCTCCCCGGTCTTCTTCCATGGCAGCGCCACCGTCTCCTCCGTCAAACATCGGCCTCTGGACCATCCTATCCGAATCTAACCGCATACTCAGGGCGCAACCCTGGAACCTCCAAGCTCTCTTCCTCCTCTTCCTCCTCCCTTTCTCTTTCTTATTATCCCTATACCCCTTCATAGCTAAACTCTTCTCTCCCACCATCGAATCCCACCTCAGCTTCCTTCAACAAAATCCATCCATCAAACCCTTCATCCTCAACCTCATTTACTCCCTCATCATCTCCTTCTTCTCCAACTTCTCCGTTGGTTCCATCACTTACAGCGTTTTCCATGGCTTTCATGGTCAACCCGTCAAGCTTTCATCCGCCATTAAAGCAGCTTTCACTTCCTTCTTCCCTCTCCTCTTAACTTCCTTTGTACAATCTCTTATCATTTCTGGAATCGATTTAATTATTGGTTTAGTCTTTTTTGCATTACTCATGGAAACCCAAGTTTTTTACTCGCCATCTTATTATGTCGTTCTCCTTTCTCTTGCTTATGCGATCATTATCATGTTTGTTTTGTTATATTTACAAGTGAATTGGATATTTGCTTATGTTATCGTCGTGGTTGAATCAAGTTGGGGACTTAAACCTTTAAAACGAAGTCAAATTTTAGTTAAAGGGATCAAAGGGGTTGCTTTGAAGATTTTACTTTTTTTCGGCTTCTGCGGTTCGATCAATGTATTGCGCTCAATTATGCAATCGGGTGATTTAACTGGTGATGAGTGGAAAAGTTGGGACTTTATTTGGAATATTGTCGGCACTACCGCATTGTACATGGTGATTATGATTTATAATTTGGCTGCATATACAGTTTTCTATGTATATTCCAAGGCTGAAGAATTTGGAGGGCAATATGTAAGTTTGCCTTTTGATGACGATGGCAAAGTTCCAAATGTTGTCTCAATCGTTTAAGCTTTGATGAAAAACAGCAGATTTTTTTAGGTTTGTTTATGTTGTGTTGTTGCTGTTCTGTTTACTGTTTTGTATGAAAAATGTGTGAACTGTAAGAAGAGATGCTTCAGATTCGTAAGAAACAATAAAAATGTTCATTCTCTTTGCATTTGAAACATTTGGTGAAACTTTGCACTTATGTTTTTACCAGAAACTTAGGAATGTTCAGTAGTTAAGTACAATGGAGTACATTACAAGAAATTTATACTATTGTGATAAATTTAATTTTGTTATTATTAGTAGATTTTTGGTGATAAAATAAACAATCGGCATTAGATTAAAAAATGATATACAATTATGACAAAAGATAAAATTGTCATAATAATTTGTCACAATTAGTAAACATATGTAACATATGGTGACAAAATAAATTTTATTACAAATTTTTATCACAAATATTTCCCTCCAATTTTTTGGCGTCAAATTGAATGAATATAGTGACAACTTTTTGAAACAAAAAGTTTTAGTAACTATGACAGAAAAATTTGTCACAACAAATAATAGGATTTAAATTTGTTGTGACAAATTTTGTTTGTAATTATATATTTTAATTATAGTGACAAAATGTATAGTCACAAATTATTATCTCTAATTTTTGGTACAAAAACAAAATCATATAGTGACATGTTTTGTAACTATAAGTTATAATTATTGTTACAAAAAAATTGTCACAACAAATAATGAGATTCAAGTTTTTAATAAAAAATAATGTTTGTTGTTATATGTTTTAATTATAGTGACAAAATATATTGTTACAAAGATTTCCCTCCATATTTTTTTGCGTCAAGAAAATCATATAGTGACAAATTTTGTAACTATAAGTGTTAATAATTATTATAAAAAATATTGTCACAAAAAATAATGATATTCACATTTTGTGAAAAATTATATTAGTAGTTATAAATTTTAATTATAGTGATAGCATATATTAATTGGCATAACTATTTTTCTTCATTTTTTTGTTTTAAAAGTTATATTGACAATTTTTATAATTATAATTTATAGTTATCGTTCTAGAAAAAATTATCACATCAAATAATAAAATTCAAGTTTTTTGTATTAAAATATTTTTGTACTTATATATTTTAATCATTATGAAAAAAACATATTATCATAACCACTTCTCCCTACTTTTTAGTGTCAAAAATGTTATATAGTAACAAAATATATTGTAATTAATAAAATTTAAGTTTTTTGTAATTAATTATTTTTGTAGTTATATATTTTAATCATTATGAAAACTTATATTATCATAATTATTTCTTCCTATTTTTGGTGCAACAATGTTATATAGTGACAAGTTTTGTAACTATATGTAATATTTATTGTTATAGAAAAATTATCACAAAAAAATTATTTTTTTAATTAATAAAAGATTCAAGTTTTTTATAAAAGAAAATTATGTTTGCAATTATATATTTAATTATAATGATAAAATATAATTATTATTATTATTATAAAAAAATGTTCAAAATTTTTAATTTTTTTATAGTATATATTTATAATTAAATGGATTTTCAAATAAAATATAATAACAAAATATATTATCAAAAAGTTCAAAGGCTTGTTTATTTATTAAAAATCATTATTTTAAAATTAAAATTTAAAATACACAAAAAAAAATAGTAAAAATAAAAATTAAATTGCTAAAAAATTGAACTATATATATATATATATTGAATTGGGGATGAACAAGTTAACTTAAGCCCTCAGGTAAGGTGGTCTGTGTAAGTCTTGAACAATATATATTAACCATAATTGGACAAATTTCCTATTAAATTTTTTACATTAAGTTTAGATAAAGTTTAGTTCCATTTATCATGTTATATTCACTACAATACTCTTCTTAGTTGTATAAATATTTTTAATATTTTTTATTATATAGTTTCATAATGGTTAATGATAGAAGCTTTTGGTTAAATGGTTATGTTAATTGTTTTTTTCCTAAGTTTGAGGGTCGCATTGAATGCAACAATAATTTGATGCCAAATTGATTTTTTTAATGTACAAGAGCCTTATGTATCTTTTTTCTGAAAAATTAATATAAATTAAATAAATATTAATCGGATATCGATGACCCGAAAATACAAGTACCTAGGTTTTATGGGTACCCAACTTATGGGTGCCCACAAATTATTGGTTGAGACATAGACCGAGTTTTTGACACCCAAAAATTTTGAATACCTGAAAAAGCGAGTACCTAGATATGAACATCCCTAACTAATATTGATGATAAAAAAATCATGTATTAAATTTACTATGATTATTTTTATTAACTATAACACATCAAAGTTTAACCATAAATTATTTTTAATACACAAATTTTATATATGATTTTTATCTTTTTTATTAATAATTAATATTATTATCATTATTGATTTATTTTATATTTTAATATTATATGAATCTCTTCATAATCATCATGTTCTGAAGATTATACTTTTATTATTTTAAACAAAACAGTGAGGCATTATCATAAATAGTAAAGAAACATTATGTGACCAAATTAACCTGAAAAATTTTAGTGACCTTAAAAATATTAACTTAACATCCTTAATATATATATATATATATATATATATATATAATATCCCAAACTACGGGTTAGTGATCAAATTGTAAAACTTCAGAATTTGGTGATTAAAGTAGAATAGTTGAATAGTTCAATGACTTATTTGAAAATATTCTATGAAGGATTGTTAGTAATTATGAAATTAATTAAAGGGAAAAATGATCAATTGACTTGGAAATAAATTAAAAATAGGAAATGATAAGGATATATATACACGTGGGGATTGTGGGAAAGGAAAACAAAGTTTTCCAGAGAATTCTCCATCTTTCTCTCTCTCCACCGTGAACCAAGGTAGCAAGGGTGAGTTTTCTGTTTAGCTGATTATTTGTTGATTTTTAAGAGTGGATTTTGATCCTTAGGTGATACTTAAGCTTAAGGAAATCTTAAGTTGTCTTATAATCAAAAGATGAAGAAGTTATAAGAGATTAAAGAGAAAGATTTCTAAATGAATTTATGGAAAAGAGTTGATAAGTTGAATTCGAAACTAAATTTGACTTTTCATAGATGTGAATAAGAAGTTACAAGTCTTGATACTAAGTTTGGATAACATGGAAAATTTAGTAAGATTCTTGGTTTTAAGAATTTGGATGATATATGGGAGATAGTAAAGTGTTGGAATGATAGAGGTTAGTTAAAATGGTTATAGTTGAGTTTGGTAATATAAAAAGGACTTTATATGAGAAAACCGAATAAAGAGTTGTTGAATTTTCGGGTGTAAAGGTCTGTTCTGGACAGGGTGTATCGGTACACTATAAATAGGTATCGATACACTAAGACCAATTTTTGAAGAACAGTTAATGGTATATCAATACATTCAAGGGTGTACCGATACCTGTGTATCGATACACACACAAGCATGTATCAATACCTATGAATTTCGAACCCAATTTGGGTACCGATACACCCATGGTGTACCGATACCCCCTAAAGAGAAAAATGTATTTTGGTTCATTAAGTTAGCTTAAGTTATTCGTATCTAATTATAAGATTTAGGCTTCTGATAATCGTCTTGAAAATTATATTTATGTAGATATTGAACCTAATCAAGTTAAGATTTGATCGAAAGAAAGGAAATCATAAAAGTAGATTTGGAACATAGTAAGACCAAGGTGAGTGCATCTTATTTGGCATATGATGTTAAATGGAAATAAGACTTGCGATAAGTCTATTTCCAATGATAAAATGCTTGAATTCATAGATAGAAGTATGCTTTAGTTATGATTCATATGGGTGTATGAGCATATGTGTTTATATGTTAGTGTGAATGTTACAGGATATAAATATGTATATAAATTTATGAACTTATATGACTATGAGATGTAAATGTGATATGTGAACATAAAAGATTAAGTGACATGAATTAGTGATCATATGGAAACAAGAACATGTGAAATGAAAAATATGATAAAAAGATATGGAACTCTATAAGAGTATTACATGATATGTGATGAAAAGCTATAAGTTATGTGCCTATGTGATAGAAATAAATGATTAACCTAGTAATAATGCCCATGTTATGTGATGTGAGAATCATAGGTATAGTTGGCATGCCAAGAGTCGAGGGTTCTTAGGTCTTTCGAGACATACAAAGATCCTCCGAGATATTCATAGGTCATTTAGGACAAAATTTCACATGCCCCTAGTGGGACCCCATACGAGTTGTGATGACAGCATATGTGCACAACCTCAATGTACTTGCATACCATAAGTTCTTAGTAATGTGTATGGGCCTATAGAATATATGAAAAAAGGTTGCATGATTGTATGTTATCATGTTATTATTGTTTGTATTGAGTCACATATGCACATGAATTAATAAAGAGATAATGATAAATAAATATTGTGATATGAAAAATCTTATAGAAAGTATAAGAATATGTGGTTAAAAGATAAGGAGGTTAATGATGATCTATGCTTATGTATTTATTTATTGATATGTAATTTGATATGATTTTATATGGTGTGGTGAATTGAAGTGAGTTTGAATAGCATGATAGAATATAGTATGCATACATTGTTATATGTTATAAAGTGGATTATATGTTTATGATGTCTCACTAAGTCTATGACTTAGCGTGTAAGCATTTTTACACGTAGGTTTAGAAGAGCAAGAGGATCAAGAATAGGAATTTGCAGAGTAACATATCTCCACTCAAAGACCAGATCAGAAGTAAATTCACAGTATGCATTTTGTTGGGTCAAAAGAGTTGGCATGTAAAAAAAGTGTGTACCTTACGAATGCTCTGATCAAATTTTGTAATGTTTTGAACTTAACTGTGTAAATATAGTTTTTGTGTTAATAAAAGTTTAAATTTCATATAGTTTTTATGAATGTATATGCTTTGAAAAGTCAATGTGACTTCTCGAACTCGTATTTGGGTCGGGTGAGGGTTAGGGGTGTTACAATATATATATATATATATATATATATATATATATATATATATATATATATATATATATATATACACACCTAACTATAGATTATCTTAACCCTAATTTTAAACCTAAATCCGTCGCCTCAAATTGTTTCAACCTTCTCCCAAATCTTTACTTCACCTCACAGGCAGAATTCAAATGAACCATATCCATTGATGGCCACCATGCAGCGCAATTCTCACTTCCAGACTCACTGCCGACCACAACCAAGGGAAAACCAAAAACACCAGAACCCTTATCCTTGCCTTCTAACCCAGCTTTTCTCCTTCGACAGGACCTGCACGGTTCAACACCGCGGGCAATCGACGCATCCCTCACCACCACCAACGGTGGTCGGGGAAGCCTAGACCTATACAATGAACCCGAAACCACCACTTTCTCTCCTCTAACTCTTAATCGAACCTAAGATTAACATGCAAGCCCCCTATCTCCTAAATGAATCAACGGTTCAACTCCCAAACCCCGACATTCAACTCTGGCGACGATCTCCGATGGAAAGACCCCTAAAGGCTCAGGCTTCTTCCTTTACTCCGACGACGACCCCGATGAAGAACTCCTATGAACTCAAGTAAACTCACGAAACCCTTCTCTTTATTTTTCATTTTATTGTTATTTTTTTGGTTCGAAACAAACATGTCCACATAGCATACGGAAAATGGAAAAGAGATGGAGAATACCTAAAATGTTTCGATTGATTTCGCGTTGCAATAAAGAAATGAAATAGGGGGAAGCTTATTTCTGTTTATTACATCTGAAAAATGGTAAAGATTTCCCTTACAAAATTTCCTTCGAATTGGAAAAAGATTGCAATGTTTTCTCTATGTGAAAGAAAAGAAAAAAAGATAAATTTTGATTTGGGGTTTTCATAAAAATCCGTTTACAAGGATTCATTCGTCCAAAAAAATGCCTCTCTCATTTCTTTTTTTTTTTTTCTGTTTTCGTGTGCATGTGTGATAGGACGTGGATGATCTTTCTGAGGTTGCTGGTAGTGCTGGCATGGAGGTTTGGGATAGCGACGGCAGAGTCATAGAAACCTTAGGTGACTTTTGGTTCGTTGGAATTTTTTTTTTCTTCAGAGAATTGAAATCTTGAAATCCAATTCAATATTTTATTTGGTTGGCAGGAAATGGAATTAGAATGTAATTTCATATTCTGTTTGGTTCGCAGACATACCAGATGAATTTGATTTCAATAATGTAAAATGACAGAATTGTTCTTGTTTTTTTACTTTATTTTAGTTTGTTTTACAACTTACATTTAGTATTATACTATAAAAAAATTAAATTTTCATTTTATTGATTAATTATTCATTTCAATAAATTATAAAAATCATGTTAATAAACATCATAATAAAATCATCGCAATCAAAATATGTTAATAAGTTATTAAAAGATATAGCAATATTTCGATATATTCCAATCGGAGTATGTTAATTAGTTACCAAAAATTATACCAAATACTATTTTTATTCAATATATGAATTAGAAACCTGACACGACACGAAATAATAAAAAAATTATTTTTATTCAATAAAAACATGACTTAATTGAAAAAAATTATATATAGAGAGGTATTATTGTAATTATTCCTAAATATATAAGGTAAAATTATATATTTTTTTCGGGTCGGGTCCAATTTTTTCACCCTAAATCCGGACCCGACCCGACCCAAATATCACACTTAAAAAACCCGACCCAAATATCACACTTAAAAAAATCTGACCCGAACAAAATAAAGTTTCACCCGACCCGACCCGAATATATGAATTAGAAATCCGATCCGACCCGAAATAATAAAAAAATATTTTTATTCCATAAAAACAGTGACTTAATTGAAAAAAAAATTATATATAGAGGGGTATTATTGTAATTATTTCTAAATATATAAGGTAAAATTATATATATTTTCGGGTCGGGTATTTTTCACCCTAAACCCAAACTCGACCCGACCCGAATATCACACTTAAAAAATCGACCCGACCCGACCAAAATAATGTTTCACCCGATCCGACCTGAATTTATGAATTAGAAACCCGACCCAACCCGAAATAATAAAAAAATATTTTTATTCAATATATGAATAAATTACTAAAAGATTGATTAAGGTAGTATGGTCAAATTTCAATTCCCTCCAACAAAGGAATTGAATTCCATCCATTCTTGGATGGAATTCACTTTTCCTCATTTGATGGAAAGTTGAAGCCATGAGGGATTTCAATTCTCTTGGAAAACTTGAACCAAACATGGGAAAGTAGTGGAATTGGATTTCAATTCCCACCAATTCCAAGGGATTCATGCCAACCAAACGGTACATTAGGGTTTCATTTTGGTTACTATTTGAGTCTTATTTGTGGGATTTGGACTTTTGGTTGCTCGTAAGTCATTGTGGGGACTATTAGGGTATTAAATGCCCCAAATTTGTATTAGATTTTTTTCTTTTTTTTAAGAGAAAATAACCTAAGTGATCAAAAATCCCAGATAATATACGATTTTGACCAACTTTTTTTGGATTTGTGAAAATGACCAACAAAATCGTAATGCGATCTCTAATTCGCATTGCGATCTCCACTATCGCAAATTCGCGTTGCATTTCGCGTTGCGATAGTTGAAAATCGCGTTGCGATAGTCTACAGTTGTCGTTGCGATTTTCCAAATTCGTTGCGATAGTGGACAGTTGTTGTTGCGATAGTTTACAAATTCGTTGCGATATTCTACAGTTGTCGTTGCGATTTTCCAAATTCGTTGCGAAAATTCGTTGTGATAGTTAAAAAAAAGATTTTGTTTCTTAAGAATTTTCTCTAAAAAGATAGTATCCGCGCGGACGTGTCGAAGACACGTATTACCACGACCACGACCACGAGACGAGACGGACAGCGGCGGCGGCGCGTGAGAGTCCCCCTTGTTCTCTATCACTCAACAAGGAAGTGGGAAAGCCAAGCCTTAAATACCATTCCCAATAGTGTTTCCAATACTATGTGGGATTGAGCATTACCAACACTTGTTTTCAATACAATGTGATTATTCAGGAAACAATTATGCATCTTAAAACAACTGAATCAGCAACCAATTGCATTAGTATTATACGATTAAATATGTCATAATTAAAAGTCAATCTACAATCAATCGCGATTATTGCAATTTTAAACAAAACATTTAAAAATAATATCACTATTTAAGGCTCAATCCCACATAGTATTGGGAACAAGTGTTGGTAATGCTCAAATCCCACATAGTATTGGAAACACTATTGGGAATGGTATTTAAGGCTTGGCTTTCCCACTTCCTTGTTGAGTGATAGAGAACAAGGGGGACTCTCGCGCGCCGCCGCCGCTGCCGTCCGTCTCGTCTCGTCTCTTCTCGGGTCGGGTCGTGATCGTGGTCGTGGTCGTGGTCGTGGTAATACGTGTCTTCAACACGTCCGCGCGGATACTATCTTTTTAGAGAAAATTCTTAAGAAACAAAATCTTTTTTTTAACTATCACAACGAATTTGGAAAATCGCAACGACAACTGTAGACTATCGCAACAACAACTGTAGACTATCGCAACGAATTTAGAAAATCGCAACGAATTTGAAAAATCGCAATGACAACTGTAGACTATCGCAACGCGAAATGGAAAATTGTGTTGCGATTTTCAACTATCGCAACGCGAATTTGCGATAGTGGAGATCGTATTGCGATTTTGTTGGTCATTTTCGCAAATCCAAAAAAAGTTGATCAAAATCGTATATTATCTGAGATTTTTTGTCACTGAGGTTATTTTCTCTTTTTTTAATGTATATACGGATAAAAAATAATGATTTTAGTCACAATAATATATTAAAAATTTAATCAAAATATATTAAATTTAATCAAAATAAAAAGTTATGTTAGATTTATTTCGTTATAATATTTTCTCAAAATAACAATTATGTTATTTTTTAAAAAAATTTGTTTAGTCATAATAACAATTTACATCAAATATTAATTTCTCAATATAAAAAATTAGGACAAATAACATTATTTCACTATTACTATAATAAATTGTAACACATTTATTTAGTTACAATAACACAGTAAATTTAGTCAAAATAAAAAATTATGTCAAATTTATTTTGTTACAAAATTTTATTAAAATAAAATTTGTGACAAATTTATTTAATCAAAATATTAATTTATAAAAAAATATTAATTTCTCAATATAAAAAATTGTGACAAAGTAATATTCTTTCACAATAACAAATTGCAATAAAATTATTTAGTTATAGAAAAAAATTATAGAAAATATTTAATGACGAAATAAAAGTAGTGAGAAATTAAATTTTGTTCTAACATGTCTTTTTGTCACGAAAACCTTTTTTATTTAATGTCATAATTTAAATTAATTATGACAAATTTTATTTTTTGTGATAAATAAATATTTTGTCTCTATATTTTACATTTAGTGGCGAAATAGAAACTGTGACAAATAATTTTTGTTATCTTATTTATTTTCGGCATAAAAACTTTTTATATTTGATGTTAAAATATAAGTTAGTTATAACAAAATTTAGTTATCGTGACGAAATGGTTAATTATTGTGACAAATATTTTATTACGATAAGTTAATTATAGTAACACAATTTCATTGTTACAATAAATACTATAAAATGGAAACAAACATAATTTTGTCACAATATACTTTACATGAAAAGGTTGTTATAATAAACGTGGTAACAAATAAAATTAGTCGAAATAAATTTATCATGACAAATTTAATACTTTTAGTGATAAATAATTTTGTTAGAACAATCAAAATTTCTTGTAGTAGTATTATAGCAAGAACATATCGAAAACCCTTTTTACATCCTTCTTGTCATCCCGAATGCAAGCAAACGACCAAGTCTTCGAGGATACACTAGTTGCTAGTCTTGCAACGACGGAAACCAGTGTTGCCCTTTACAGCCCTTGTCATCTGTTCTCATATTCATGGCCCATAAATTAAAGAATGAACTTTTTTATCCGAAATCAACCGACTTCATTGATCACAAGAGGTCACAGAATTCTCATATTAGCCTGGCTGGATGATGATGATGCTTTTAGTTTAACGACACTCTCATCCTGCCCAGGATCGAAAAGAATATTGCTCCAATTTGTTGATGTCTGGATAATTCTCGAAGAAACTCGATCACTATCTTCCCCACCTGATGCTTCATACCCGTCACTGGTAGACCTCGAGAAAGGAAATCCCTGGGGAGCAGCTATATTGACAGAAGGTAAACCTGTTACCTGTCTTGATTCTTCAGCTCCCGATCGAAATGGATGAATATCCTGCGAGTCTAAACTGCTCTCAGGAGAAGAGGCAACGATCCCACGATAGCTTGACGTTGCTGAGTTGGTTTGGAAAGCGCTTCGTGCTTCCAATTGCAGAGGTGCCAAACTGCTCAATGTTTCATTTAAACCTTTGTCAGTAGCTTTAAAGGAAATGTTCGTTAAGGACTCCATGGGTAGGTCAACAGGGTGGCGCACACACTTAGATGCTCGTCTTCTGCTATCAGCTCTTGAGAACACTTGTCAGCCACTGCTTCCAAAGCTACTTCCTGCTTCTAGCCCTGATGGGGCTTCACGTCTCACTACAGGCCGCAGGATTTTGGATTTTTTCCGTGCTTCAGCGGCGGCTTTTGGAACAACTTCAGCATTTAACCGTGCCATTGTCCATGTACTAATCTTAACTTCTGCCGGATTTTTCTTCTTAATAGGTTCCTCCCCTACCATTCGTTTTCCATATGAACTCACAGATGCAGTATCGGGAGGAACAACGTCAAAATAGCACCAAACATACAATACAAACAGCTGAGGCTTCAGTGTTTCAGCTTAAAAGTATACTATTTTATAAAATATAAAATTTGATATCTGTATTAATTCTTGACAAGGAATGGTTTGTTAAAATCACCTGATCTTCAAGGAAAAGCTGGGGAGGTGTACACCAGGCACCCCTACGAGCGGACTCTGGTGACCGGCAATATCTTGTTGCTCTTGCTCCTGCTCTCGTAAAGCTACTATATAGTCATATGCGCTGATTCCCTGAAACATGTTCAGGAATCACCTAATTAGCTAATTAGCTTTATCCTCATTAGGATTCGACTTTAAGAAGAAAACAGAGTATTAAAACAATAACATCCTTCACATGTTATGGAAAAAAGAAGTTGAAAGGCTTACCTTTTTCATGAGTAGAACGTGAAAGAAGAAAAGCTGTGCAATAGGAAACGTAGAAACCATAGCCAAAATGGTGCACAATGCCTGTAAATGTAAGAAATTACACTGCTTAGCTTAATGTTGTTTGATGATCTGGTAAATACTAAAGATAATAAGAATTCAGAGTTTGTAATGTATAGCGTTTAACAGAACCGGGAAATAAAGATTAAAATAAATATTGGCACAACACTTACAACCCCAATAACAAATGCAGCCGAAGAGAAACTGCTTCCTAACTTTGTTGAAATGTCTGCAGAAAACTGCTTCCGATCGATTAAACAGCATAAAAGTACAAGGATTCCAGTCGACCAGTGTAGAATAAGCTGCAACGTCAAGTCCAAGGTGGACAAATCATGTAATATGATGATTCTAATCTGATACAAACAGTGAAGAGGAATAATGAACTTACCAGTTGAAGAGCAGAAACCATGAGACTGAAAATTTGCCGGTAGTTCCTCTGGCCAATGCAATTGTTGAGCCACTAAAAATACAGGCGAACAAAAGAAGCATTAGAAGAATCATTGACGAAGTGGAAAAAAGTATCCAACAAATGAAGATCCATCAGTACCCGGCAATGATGATCGAAACGGTCAACACATTCGTCGCAGACTCTGCAATGCTTGCTATATTTGAAAACCTGCTAAGAATAATGAATTTCATAAACTATTTTCCGCTTCTTAAGCTTATGTCGCATGAGTAATGCTTTCACAAATATAAGTTCAAAAAAAAAATGAAATCTTTGAAAATTACCCAGAATTTAAAACAACAAAGACTCAAAATAACAAACACGGAGTGGATGATAAGGAAGCTGCCACCCATGCTTCCTCGTTTCCTCTGCCCGAAATGTTACGGTTCCAGAAAAAGTACAACAAAAACAGAGAAGGAAGTGGAAGTCAAATTCTGGTGGGTTTTTTTTTCTTATGTGACATTTGGTTCGCTGAAATATTTATGAGTGAATTAGAATCTGTGAAGGAATTAAAATCTGTCAAGAATTGGAATTCAATTCCATATTCTATTTGATTGGCAGAAAATAAAATTAGAATCAAATTCCATACTTTTATGAATTAAAAATCCGACCCGATCAAAATAAAGTTTTACCTGACCCGACCCGAATATATGAATTAGAAACCCGACCCGATCCGAAATAATAAAAAAATATTTTTATTCAATATATGAATAAGTTACCAAAAGATTGATGAGGGTAGTATGGTCAAATTTCAATTCCTGACAAAGTATGGAATTGGATTCCAATTCTATTTCCTGCCAATCAAACAGAATATGAAATTGGATTCTAATTCCTGACAGATTTCAATTCTTTCACATATTCTAATTCCCTCGTAAACAGTTTCTTACACTTTCCCTCATTTTCCGAGGGAAAATAAAAATCACTCATTTCAACTAGACCACCCAAGCAAACAAATGCAGCATTACACTTTCTTTTTTTATAGTTAAACTCTCACGTGCCTAATAAAAGAAATTAAAAAAATGGAAAGTGTGGAAGGAAATAAAAGAACGAGGAAGCTGAAGAAGATGGGTTTCTTTTGTAAAGCTCTTTGCTTGGCAATAAGATTTGTCTCACAACTCAAATCTTTGATTTGCCGGCTGGCCCCGTAATAACAGCATGAGAAAGATTGGTTTTTTACCTTCAAGACCCTACTTTTTTTTTAACTTTTAACTTTAATTTTTTGAGTAAACTAACTTTTTAGTCATTAAATTACGGGGTTAATTTTTTCTGACCACTAAACAAAAAATCTTATCAATTAGATATAGAAACAATGAAACAGAAAAGGGTTTGATAATGGAAAACATGTTATGGACAAATTTGAAGGTATCTATGAAAATGTGGTAATTGGTCTCGTATTGTAACATTTATCTAAACGAAATATCAAAGGAGGCCACTCTCTTTCACAGTCTAAGGAAAACAGAGTGAAAGGGTTTTTATTGCATGTATTTGTACAAACACAACCTTTCATCATTTTCTTCTGCAATTATTCATGTGTAAACAGTGTGGGCTCATTTCTGCATTAATGAAGTTGGAGGGCAAACTCATTGACGTCAGCGACGAAGTTTGAATTGAATCTTGAAAGGAGTAAATTGTATATAGGATAAACTACACCAAATGTTATTGTATTATATGTTCTGTATCAATTTTATCATTGAATTTTTAATTGTTTTAATTTCATTATTAAATTTTATTTTAATATTCAATGTAAGTATTAGATTGTTAAATCATTAATAATGTGATGATATGTTCTTTTTTTTCATAACTTTTGTATATTCATTTTGTCACAAAATTTTATTTTACATACCAATCTAGTTATTATCAGTCAAAAATCACCGTTGTCCAATCAATTGCGCCTGTCATTAGTCATCACTCGCAACAAAATCAATATCAAAATGTTTTCATTTCACACCTTTTTATTCTTCTCAAATTTATTTTCAACGAACCCATTTAAAATCAATAAAAATCAATATGAAGATTTATCATTTTAATACCATAATATCTTTTGACACTCGTCCGATAAGACTAGTTTCAATGTAAGTTAATGGTCTTCTTAAATAAATGTTTATCACTATTTGAATTTTCAGACAATCTCCTTAAATCCATCAAAATCAATAAAAACCCTCAAACTAGAGCATTAGAATGTCGAACTATTAGATTGTTTTTCTTTAATTTTAAGTGAGTTTCATGCAAAATCAATCCAAGGAGAAGAGAGATAAGTGAAATACAAACGCTTTTATATCGATCTTTTTGCGAATAATAATCAAAGATGGATTGTGATTGATTGACGACGACAACAATTAACAGATAATGACTAAATGGGTATGTAAATTAAAGTTCACTATCTAAAATTGAAACATTTTAACTTTAGTAATAAGATCAATACGCAAACTAAAATATTATATTTGCACACATTGACACCAAACTGTCACAGCGTCTTATTATTAATAGTTCAACGAATCAATTTTTAAAGGATAAAGTTGTAAAATAGTCAACTAACTATAGGACATTGCTTTTTTGAGTCATCTAACTATTAAAGGTTACAAAATGGTCACTCGATTATTTATATGTTCCAACCTCATTATTTTTCATTAAAAAAATTAACAGTCTTTTGAGCTAGACATTAACTTGTTGACTGAGATGTGATAAAATTTGATCTCATAATCGTTTGAGGTGTATTTGTGGACCGAGTCCCCGTTTACATTATCACGTTGAGCCAGTGCTTTAGATATCATATAATCGAATCAGTGCTTAAAAGTAACGACATGTCAATAGATATCATTAAAATATAATTTTATAATATCTCAGTCAACATTGGTTAACATCCAACTCAAACGACCATCAATATTTTAACATAAAATGATGAATTTAGAACATATGAATAGCCGACCGATCATCTTATAACTTTTAATAGTCGAGTAACTCCACGAACCAATGGCTTATAGTCGAGGGACCACTTTATAACTCTTAATAGTTAGAGGACTCAACAAAATAACGACATGTAATCGAGAAACCATTTGTGTACTTTATCCATTTTTAAATTGAAACTAAAACAAAAGTTGAGTAGTGAAAGCAAATACTTTCCTAGGTTGGTGAGAAGGAGACAAAATTAAACATATAAAACAAAAGCCCTGTTAGCCTTTGTGGCTCAACTACTTCACCATACTTCAATAAATGTGGCTTCAATATTTAAAACCCATCATTATTTTTTCTCAAATGATTACTGCACTAAATCAAAGGACAAAATCAGAAATTAATTAATTAATTAATTTTAAGTATGGTTTGCGTGGGCCAAAGTTCATACTTTAGAAACCATTCGCCTGCATTTGTATGCATGAAGAGCCTTTAATCAGTTTTAATTAATGTTTATATGATTAACATGTTTTGTGACAAATAGGGCAGGAGAAGAGAGACAGCCCTCCTTTTTGTGTATAAATAATTGATCATGCTTCTCGTGTCCGTGGTTCATAAATGTAGAAATTACAAATTTTATCATTCAATTTTGGTTTTATTTTTGTTTTAATCATTATAAAATTTTTAAATTTGATCATTAATTTTTTTCCTGTTTTGATTAAACAGGAAATGTGTTTAGTTTTGATAAGGAGCGTTATTTTAATTCTGATGATATTAGATCCAAAATTTAATCTCAGACAATCCATTCCACTTATAAAAAAAAAAGATTAATCATATTTTGATAAAAAAATATTAGTTTTTTTCACATCAGAACTTGAACAAATATTTTGAAAATTTGACTTGATTTAAATTATTAATTAATATTAAATTTTATTTAAATTCAATTACAAATATAAAATAATAATTTATTATTTCATTTACAAACAAATAAAAAAGATATAATAAAATTTTAACCTTTTAAAGACATTTATTTATAATATATATAATTCAATTTTTTTAAATAATTCCGTTAGCAGTTGTTTAGTTAAAATGGCCAATTGTCCAATTGTTTATAGATTATTATCTAATGCCATTTGTTGTTTGCTAATAAAAACTCTTTGTTGATAATTAATTAATGTTAGTGACAATACCATTAGAATTATATCATTCTTTATTAAACCATAATTATCTGAATAATTTCATTTGGTGGAATAGTTGGTATGTGTACATACATTATAAGTTAAACAAAGCTGATTTCGAAGACATGCTTTTCCTTAAACTTTATATCATATATTTTAATTAACTCTAAACCAATTTTTATTATTTGATTTTATACTATTATTCTTTTATTACATATATTCCATTATCATAATCCACCGGTATAATACATAAATAAAATTACGATTATAATTAATATATAGCCAAAAATATAATTAATTAGTAGGATGAAGTATTAAATTCTTTAGATAAGGTATGAAGTTTGAATCATAATATTACGAATAGAACGAATTAAATTAAAATGGTCGTCTCTGTAGATAAAACTCTAAAATATTGGATTCGAATTAAGATAAAATGTTAGTAAAGTAAAATGTTAAATTTCCTAAATAAAATGGAATGTTCACATCTTTATTATAAATGAATAAAATATTAGTTTAAATAAAATTTTATAATATTTAATTTATAATAAATCAAATATCAATTACTATTAAAGAAAATTTGACTCCATCGCTGAATAAATATAATTACAAGTATTGGTTAAGATTAATTAAGTTAGTATTTAAAACTTTAATTATGTCTTAATTTTTAATTTAATCCTCTTCGTAAGCCTAATAATCAACGACAAGGCCACGTAAGATGAGACAAGAGCGGTAAAAGCCCGCGAAATCTCGGGGGAAGAATAGAAACAAAAAGAAGAAAAATAGTAAAGAGGAGAAAAAAGAGAGAGGGAATGGATTGGAAACCAAACAGAAACCAGAAAACAGAACGTGGGGGGGAAGAGAAACAGAGGGAGGGGATTTAAAACGGGAGTTTCTTCAAATCAAGGATCCGCTTATAACGGAGAGACTATGTCTCCATAATCCCTCCAATTTCCCCCATCTTCCCCATTGTTTTCGATCTCTGATCGAAATTTAAATAAATAAAAAAACACAAACTAAGACAGGGGGACACAACACACACATAAGAGAGAGAGAAAGGAAGACGGGACTTATGTTCCTCGTCCATGCCGGGATTTTAACCTTTCTCTCTCCTCAGTTTGGACAGTGATCATCTTGTTAAGCTGCTCAAGCACTTTACTGTCCGACACAATGGGTGGATGCGCCTCGGTGTACGGTCAAGTGGCCACCATACCTAGGCCGCATAAACGACACTTTGGGTTGAGCAAGCGCGGAAGGATATCGGCCAAGATTCCCCGTCCCATCCCTGATGTATGCAGGTAGGGATGGAGCCACAGGGGCAGTCGTTCCTTTTTAAAAGTTTAAATTATCACATATTTTATTTGTATTTTATATAGATAATATGTTTTATGCAGGAATAGCATGAGTGATGCCGAAATCACCGATTACACCGTGAGCGAATTCGTTGACGTCGAATACGATAATGGCGCTTCGACCACCGAGATGTCTAACATGTCATTTCATGTGACCCAGCTACAATATAACCAGAGTCAGATTTCTTCCGATGGGAAATGCCAAGATGAAGTATGGTTCGATTCGGTTAGCATTATGGAGTCCGAGCCCGACGACGATTGCCGTAGTATATTCGGAGGTAATTCACTTGATTCTCGACATAACCGTATCAAATCGAATCAAGCCTGCAGGCACCACTCCGTGTGTTCTTGGAATGTGAACTAATAACGCAATGTTGTATCAATGAATCGGATCACAAAATTAACGAATCTACATTCAACAGGTGGAACTGACAATTACTTATACCGTCCCCGAGCCGGAACTCTAATCCTTAACTCGGGAGAGAAGGGAAGTCCAGGAACATGGTCACAGGTTTCACCATCGGTTTTTAAGCTCCGTGGACCGACTTTCTTTAGGCAAGCCATTATAGTTCCCTACTATTGATACACAACCAACTCTTAATCCAATGCTTCCTCATATCTCATATATCATTTGCAGTGATAAACAAAAGGCCCCTGCTCCGGATTATAGCCCGTATGTACCGATAGGGGTCGATTTATTCGTCTGCCCGAGAAAGATTAACCACATTGCAGAGCACCTTGAATTGCCAAAAGTGAAACCACATGATATTGTGCCTGCACTTTTGATTGTTAATATACAGGTCATTATTCCTCTCTTTGATCTCATGTCTCTTTGCATTATCTCACATGACAACCTCTGTCGATTTCGATCGCTTAAGTCGTTTCGGTGTTTCTTCTTGCAGGTGCCAACTTATCCTGCCAATGTGTTTCTCGGTGATGCTGATGGGGAAGGCTTGAGCCTTGTCTTATATTTCAAGGTGTCGGATACTTTTGAAGAAGATATACCCCTCAATTCCAAGAAAGCATAAAGGTAATCAATTTCCTCGGTTTAATTACGAACTTCAAAACATTCTAATCGAATCCTCGAGCTAAAAACTCCGTTGCAGAAATTTATCGATGATGACATGGAAAGGATTAGAGGGTTTGCCAAAGAGTCCATTGTTCCATTCAGAGAGAGGCTAAAGATTATGGCAGGGTTAGTTAATCCTGACGACCTCCAAATTGGTAATACTGAAAAGAAGCTGATTCAAGCTTATAACGATAAACCAGTGCTTTCACGTCCTCAACACAGTTTCTATCAGGTAATCTATTCTGAAATGTTTTAAAATATCAAACATATTTGTATCAGGCACTCACCCGAATCATTGATACACCATCCAGGGGGAGAACTACTTCGAGATTGATATAGATATACACCGTTTTAGCTACATATCTAGGAAAGGACTTGAATCGTTTATCGACCGCATGCAGTTTGGGATAGTAAATCTGGGTTTAACCATCCAGGTAAACTTCTCTTTGATTTTATCTTAACCGAACCAAACCAAACCGATCAGTATCAAAGAACTTGATCACATTTGCATGTTGGTAAACAATGACAGGCAAATAAACCAGAGGAGCTCCCAGAGCAAGCTTTGTGCTGTTTACGCTTGAATCAGATTGATTTTGTAAATCATGGCCAAATTCCCACCATTGTAACCAGTCAAGAAGACAGTTCAATTTGATGAACAGACACCAGGAAGATTTCTTGCTTATAAAGCCAACAGTTCTGGCATTTTTTTATATTTTTTTCTTATTTTTTTGAAAATGAAAGAGGATTTTTGTCTTCATAAAGAAATATGTGAAAATTTTCATTTTTTGTAAAAAAAAGTGAAATTTGTGGGTAAATTCTAACTGCCATCTAAACCATGTATACCTGTATTCATTCATTCATTTTATACTGCTGTTGCCACTGTAATTTCTATATCTTCACCAGTAAATACCAGAGAATCTTCGCATCAAAAGCTGTTATAAGGGTTCTTCATTCCAATTAGACTGTATTAAATCTTAACATTTACAACTCCTTCGGTCACAGACAGATTGTTTCATGCTAAACAAAATAAAGCAGGCTGCAACTCGAGAATTCTCGAGATCATATTGGCTCGAAATCATGTCAAACAACATTGATTCAGTATTTCCATGTACAAAAGAATGCATGGAATGGTAGAACCAAACACAATATGCTCACTGTACTAGTTTACAAGCAACAACAACATCGCCTCGATTCAATCCTGATAATGAATTTGTTCCAAACTGACTTCTGTCTTATGTTTCCCTTTTTCATTTTTCTTTCTTTCGTATATCATATCAGTTGAGTGGATGGCCTCCATTAAAACATCATCCGTGAGTGTGAATAAAAAACTTAGGAAAATATGACAGATTTTACCTTCCATAGTTGTTTTATGTTATTTGCTCTTCTTTTAACCGTAGACGTGCTCAGGTTGTCGACTATGCCTCTCGGGCAGTATGTTTCCCATTGTTGCATGTGAAGCATTACTGTTGGTTGTGTCGTGGCTCCTTGTTTTGGGAAGTTCTACAGTACGGCACCTTAAAATAAGGCTAAAATAAGGTAATACCGTTTTTGTTATTATTTAAATAACAAAACTAGTAAAAAAAATTACTTAAAATATTATTATTTTTACCTAAAACATCAATTTTTTAACATTTCCGGTAAAAATGCCCAATAATAATAAAACTTACCAAATCCGGTAAAACGTCCAATAATAACAAAACCAATAGAAATAATAATATTTCTGGTAATTTTTTATAGATTTTATTATTTAAATAATAATAAAACCGCCGTATGTTAAGTCTACCGCACGTGAGCATTTACCCCTTGTTTTGGCAGCCGGTACATCATGATTATGTTTTCCCTCGTATGTTGTTATAACAGCTTTGGGATCTGTCGAAGCCCTCTCAACATGCTTACGGACGTTGCATCCCGGGGTTGTACATTTATAGTAGCTTCTGTAGAATCAAAAAGATGCATCAGCAATGGTTAAAATAAATATATATCACAACATAATATGTGAAGTAACAGCAAAAACAATCAACATGGAGGCATTACCTTGGATGAGGATTGCCTTTGACAATTTTCTGTCCATACTTTCGCCACCTATAGCCATCATCCAAGAGATCAACTTCGCTAGTCGTCTGCACAATAATTCTAGGCTCCGTCAGAGTCTGATGTGAAGAAGCTGGCTCCGTGACCCTGATTTCTGTCCTGCATATAAAGAAAGAAATTTTGTTGAAGAAAGCATTCCCTCAAGGACTAAACTGAGTATATAATACGAATATATAATTTTTTAGGCATGTCTTTTGGGGTAAGTTTCATCTTCATCATTTTCATCTACAACTTCATTCTCACCAGCTTCCTCACTGTCACTCGTCCCAGTAGCTTGGCTAGATTCTTGGTCCTTAGACATCATTATGTATGAATTGCCACTCTGAAGTTGGCTAGTTGATACGGAATTCCCCTGGTTAACTGCATGTCCATTTATGCTTCTGGTATCTTTCCCACGCTTATTTGGAGGCCGAGGTTGATGGTTATGCTGCCCTTTGTAAATGATTTCAGTAAGTTGGCCATCTATCGATCTCTCTACCTTCTTCTTCACTGGACAACCAGGATTCGTGCACTTATAATAACTTCTCGGAAACTCACTCCCTTTTGCCTGTTTCTGCCCGTACTTCCGCCAGTTGTACCCATCATCAGCAGGCTTATCTATAACAAATGAAGCAGGTTGGGATCCATGGTCAGATTGGCATGCATCTGATGGTTCTTTCACAGTAAAAGTCGAATGATGTGGCATCTGCTGGTTCATTGTCACACTGACAACCGATGCCGAAGATGCAGTAGGTGCAAACGAATATCCAGAATGTGCCTGTGCGGTGACCTGCGCAAGCGCCTGCTGGTGCGTCGTTCCGAAAGGTCCCTATATAGTTCATATATAGTGAAAATCGGTTAATTTCTATAAGCATACCGCCATGGATTCTAAGCTTCGAGTTCGATTCTTAAAAGGGTTTTCTTTTTTACATTATCCTTATCGATCGATCAATCTTCCAATGCGATGCGCAAGCTGAATAAATTACAAATCCGACATTGTCTTAGTTATGAAAAACACCAACAGATGCTAAAATTAACTTCCACTTAACTGTATTTAACAAATTGAGATTTTAAAACTACCTGGGGACCAGGTGAAAACACACTAAAACCATGAGACTCCAACAAGCTCGCCGGGCACAGCCCCGCCGGCACTGTAAACATCGATGACGGTTGAGCTATCATTAAACCAGCCCGTTGATTCTGTCTGCACCGCAACCCTGTATCGTCACCTCCACCTCCAGAGCCGGTGACACCACCCTGTCTTTCGGTGGTAGTAACAGGAGAAAAGTTGGGTCTTTTCTCAGCAGTTGGCGAAGCCATGGCACCGGCAAGCAACTGAGAAAACGACTTAAACTCGTCGGAGTCGGAGAAGAAGTTGGAAACAAGAGTCATAGGACCCGGACTAAAGCCCATCATGCCTGCTCCACCGTTGAAAGACGTCTCCGTGAAAGGAAGGGGTGGGGGAGAAATCGTAGGCCGTGAAGCCGCCGTAACCACCGCTTTCGACGGCTGAGCTGACGGCTTCTGCTCTTGGCTTTCATTCATTAAAAAGGACAAAACAAAAAATAAAGTCTTGTCTTAAATTCGGTTGTGTGTTTCAAAGTTTCGCTTTTGGTATCGGAAAATGGATCTGAGACAATAAATTCAGTACATCAAAAAGTCCACGCCACATAGACTTAAAAAGCTTTGCTTTTTCCTTTGTATTTATACTGTCTTTGTTTCTCCTGGTACTGGAAGTGTAATAGCGCCAACCCATAATGGCCTATTTGCACAAGTGAACTTACTTTTGTCTCCCCGACGACTTTTGAAACCCCGGTTCTGCCACTACTTAGAGGTGCAAACTGCAAGCTTTAATGGAAGTTAAAAGCTCAGCTTTGTAAACAAACTTTGTTGGATTAAAATTTTTTATTGAAATTTTAGATTTAAATTATAATAAAATTTATTTTTATATATAATTACGAGTAAATAATAAAAATATAATTTATATGTAACATTTTAAATAAAAAGAATTTTAATATGATTGATAATATCATATTAAACTTATTAATTACTCAAATTAAGCCAAAGGCTTTGAATCTTGATGATAGAGTTGGCGATGTTATTAGCTTAAAAAGAGGGGGTCAAGATTAGTTGGTCAGTCGGTGGTTTTATAGACTTGAAATTAGGATTACAAAATGTGTGATTAATGTAATTTGATTTTACCTTTCTTTTTTATATTTTTTTGATATAATGTATCTATAAATTAAAATATATTAAACATTTAAATATGTTTGAATATTGTTAATGAATTAAATATTATTATTAGTTGATTAAATAATTTCTTTTTAAAATACTAGATACTTCCAAGTCCTTACTTAAAATATAAAGGAGTTGTTGTGAGTATGACGATAAAATAATAGCAGATCAATCTAAGGAAGAGTCCATCTTGACTATGAAATCTGCTACGGCGTTTGTTTCGCCATAGACTTTCTAGAACTCGATGAACTAGACTTTGCAGAAATTTTACCGTATTACATTCTTAATATACGGTTAAAAAAATATGTTACATGAAATATTATTATTTTTTAAATATTTTCGGTAAAATATTATTTTTTTACCTAAAACATTAATGTTTTTTAATATTTCTGGTAAAATGTCAAATATTAACATTTTTCAGTAAAAAAAATAATATTTTAAGTAACGTTTTACCGGATATGTTAATAAACCTGATAAAACGCCTAATAATAACATTTCTAATAAAAATAATAATATTTTAGATAACTTTTTATTAAAAATATTAAAAAAATTAATAACATTTCCGATAACACATATTCTTAACAGTATATTAAACTGCCGGTACGTGAGACTTCCCTAGACTTTGGCACAAAGTCCCGCAATTGCTCTCACCAAGGGTATTTGGTATGATAACATTTTAGGTACTTTTAGTTTAAATATCAATCAATTAAGGCCTTTGTCCCTCTTAATTTTTTTGACTTAAATATTTTAAATAGACTCTTAACCCTTCTGAATATTTTGATATAATCTCATTTTAGGTACTTTTAGTTTAAATATTAATCAATTAAAGTCTTTGTTCCTAATAATTTTTTAATTTAAATATTTAATAAATCTTTGTTCCTCCCATTGTTAAATCTAGCTCAGTCCCTGTTCATTCGTGCATTTATCTTCAGTATATATTTGCATTAGAGCTTGCTGGAGAGGAGAAAATTATGTTCCAAGCAAAATAAAGTGGATCGAAGAAGCTCGTTTTTATAGCTTTTGTGTGGCTGACAGCATTTGGAGATTATGCAGTCATTTAGAAATGAGGCAGCCACCATCTTCCGACATATAGCCGACAACCATGGCGATGTGTCTTCGTTTTACTTGATAATGAGCTTTGATAATTTCAATTACGTAATGGAAGCCATCTTTATTACACAGAAGCAGTTAAAGTAGTAACTTATAATTCACATGCAGCCGTCACTAAGTTTCTGTTGGTTCTTGTTCATGCATGCGTCCAACTTCACTTGAAGAGTTATTCCATCACGAGTGAAGATCCTAATGAAATAAGTGGGAAGTAACCCAAGGAAGGAGTGAAAGCAGCGAAAGAAGCGTTTAAAGAGATCAAACAACAGTCCATGGCAGGGACACGCGACGACGATGAAGAAAAGGAAAGACCAGAACACAGAAGGTGGGAGAAATTAGAGCGAGGCCAATAACGACAGAGCTACCGCAATGGAGAAATTTCCAATTCAAAAATCCTTCATAAAAGCTGCCTCACCATCCTAATTTCTCCTTCGGAGTTGCTATGCGAAAGCACGACACTGGAATATACATAAGCCGCATCCACTTGTACTAATATTTTATAGGATAAATTATACGTTTAGTATCTAAATTATTAATTTTATTCTATTTTAGTACCTAAACTTTATTTTTTTTTCAAAATTGTACCTTACATTTAGTTTAGGTTTCAATTTGGTACTCGTCATGAAAAAATTAATAGAACTGCTGATGTGATTTCTTTTAATGATGACGTGGCATTACCTTATGGTGACACATCAACATTATCGTTAAGTTTTTAACGGTGGGGTACCAAATTGAAATCTAAACTAAACGTTAGGTATAGTTTTGAAAAAAAATAAAGTTTAGGTACCAAAACAAAACAAAAACAATAATTTAGGTATTGAACTTGTAATTTACCCTATTTTATATATTAATAACCCTTTAAATGATCTTAGTGGTTAAAATGAGCATTGTTCTCTCTAGAGGTCCTATGTTCAAACAATTACGTCTGCAGGATATATTTGCGTTGTCAATGACTAAGAAATATTCTAAACACATACTACCTCTGTAATCACCCATACTATTCAACAAAAATATTTTATATACATCTATAGTCAGTTGGTCTAGTGAGATGAGACACTAGATTCCTTAAGCAATGTTAGGAGTTTGAACCCTAGTATTTGCGAATGAAGTAAACTGGATTGGAATGATAGACCTTATAAGGGGCCTCTGCAAAACCCAATTTAGATTAATCGGTCAATTCGGATACCAATGATAAATTAAAAAATAAAAATATTTAAATAATTCTATAACTAAATTTAGTAATAAAATTTACTTTTCATATAAAAAATAATAGTTGATATGAAATAGATATTTGATAAAAATAAAGTATGAGATAGATAAAAGGGTAAATTATATCATGGTTCTCTCAACTATTGTCTATTTTCTACTTTGATTATCAAATTACTATTTTTAATAAATTTGATCATTAATATTAACTTTTTTATTTTGATCACTAACTGTTAATTTAGTTCTCCAATTTAATTGTATCTTTGATTTCGCTAGCTACAGGCAAATTCATCATAGTAATATATCAAACCTGGATTAGTTATTCAGTGAGTGGTATAGTTATTCAATGAGTGGGATAATAATGGTTATACCCCCCAAAAAAATCATATTTAACATTTTTTCTCAGTTCAATTTTTTACCTTTTTGGGACATCAATCATTTGAAAAAACAGGCAAGCAGGAGTTTCTAATTTATATTCAAATACCAACAGTTTTTTTGAATCAGAAACCAGAAGCTTATGGCTGTTGAATTATTGAAACCATGACAGTTATTACGAAGGTGGAGTTTTGATTTTGGTCCTTCTACCATGTTAAAATTTGAAGTTCAGTCTTTGTACTTTAACTCGGAATAATTTGATCTTGTTTTTATCAGGTTATTAGTTATAGTAAAGAGACTAGACGAATGGAATTGGTCTCATTTCAAACAAAATGAAAATCAAGTCCTCGAACTTGAAATAAGCAGTAATCTTAACCCAATAATATATATAGTAGCTATGCCCTATACCCCCAAAAGAAATAAGCAGAGATGAATGTCATGTGCTCAAAATTCTTCAACTCTGACGGCATCCCGGGGTGCTTCGTATGCATCCTTTGGCCTCGACTTCTTAACTCCGGCAGTGAAACACACCTTGTCGGATTTATAGCCTTCAATTGCCACACTCGTGACTTTAACCCAAACTAGGACCTTTGTCTTCATTCCCTCGATGCCTGTGAGCTTTCCCCTAAGGAGAATCGCTTTCACACGCGTCGCGTACCTTATAACCGAGGAATCCTTGAAGCTGGCCTCACATGGAGAGGACAAGTATACAACAAGCTTGGCCTTGGTTACGTCGAATTCATAACAGATGATGTTCTGGGGAAAGAGGCCTGGCGGTAAGTTGTACTCTCGGAGGAGATCCGGCAAGCTTTTCAGTGGCTTTCCTGTAGGAAGAACATAACAAAAGTATAGGTAAAGAATTTGCAGAACCAAGCAGAATCAGCACGTTCATAATATTACTTTCAAAAGAAAGATTCAATTAATAACGCATCGTGCAAAACAAAGACCATCCAGAAAAATTTATTCGAAATGAAGGACAAGAAGTGAGGATTTTAACCACAGATTGAAAATCACAGGAATGAGGATACATTGCTTCATTCAAGCAGGATGGTCAAACATAATGTAATGGTTGAATGGGAGGGAAAGATTCGTGCTCGGAATCTTCTTTCATGAACCAAGGTAGGCCTCGCAATTAGGCATTGCAAAGCATTTGAAGACGACAATCGGCCGGTCATTTTAACTGTAAACATAATGTAATGGTTGAATGGGAGGGAAAGACTCATGCTCGGAGTCTTCTTTTATGAACTAAGGTAGGCCTCGCAATTAGGCATTGCAAAGCATTTGAAGAAAACAATCAGTCGCTCTTCTTAACCGTCAAACATAATGTAATGGTTGAATGGGAGAGAAAGACTGGTGCTCGGAATCTTCTTCCACGAACCAAGGTAGGCCTCAAAATGAGGCATTGCAAAGCATTTGAAGACAACAATTGGCCGCTCTTCTTAACCGAAAAAATACACAATTACTCGCCACCGGGTCGATGCCTCATCACACTAACTAATACAAGCAAACATGGTTAAGCATACACAATTCTTTACCTTTCAGCTTGTTGAAAACCCATTTCGCCTTCTCTTCAACCGTGCTCGAGAAAATCTGCAGCAAGTACCATTTCAGAGAAACCAAAAGGTAAAGGAGTATCAACTTTAACATCAGACCTCAGAAACTCTTTCGACAGGGACGGACGCATGATGCTACATTTAGGAGGGCAAAATTAAGGGATGAACTTATAAAATTCCATGGGACTACAACAGATTTCAATATAAAATATATATTAATTTTAAATTTTCAGGGCGACTGCCCCATTTGTGCCCCTCAGTCCATCCCTGTCTTTTGGTACTTGATAACTACAGTAATACAATCAAAGGAAAATAAAACATCCATTGTTGAATCAAACTTTGTCCTACAACTCTTTAATCAGCTTGAAATGATTCCACAGTAATGCAATCTTTACATGTCCTACACATAAATCTGATCACAAAAATGCAACTCCAGTTTCACAGAACACAGAACACAGAAGAAAACTTTACTTACAGACAGATCTTCAGTAATGTTAGATAACTCTTCCTCAGCTTTCTTTGAGATCCATAACCCACCAACTTTCAAGCTCCCAACTTTTGTTAATGCTTTCTCCATTTCCTCCTCCTCCCTCACTAAAAGAGTAAAGCTTTACCCTTTTTATTCAGCGAGTTAAGAAGAAGAAGAAACGCAGAGATGGAAGAACAAATCCCAAAAGCTACAGACAAATATACTCGTATGCTAGCTGTGGAACAAAAAAGCGGCTGTCTTTTGAAAATTGGGATTCTCGAGCATTTATATTCTTGTGAAGGGTGTTGATGTAATTTTGCAAGGTGACGGTGACTGTGCTAATCTGTTGTCTTTTTCACGGATTTTCTGCTATTTGAACATTTTTATTTTAATTTCTAATAATTATCCTATTTTCAAATGAACTTGAAAATCTCCATTTCAATGCTTATTTGGCTCCTAATTAAGCCATTCCATTAGGCGATAGCTTATAGATTTATTTTAGTGGGACAAAAAACCTTCAATGTTACTACTTCAGTCACTTTCTCAGCAACCCAAAAGGTAGAAGATTGGAAAGGAAAAGGAAACAAAGATGACAATGTGATTGATGGAGAGATTGTAAAAGTTTTCCAAGTTTAATCCTTTTTCTATGAGCAAGATGCTTAATAATTATGCTACTAATATTATAATATGATGATGTTATGATCAGAAGATGACAATAGCCACACATGGTGGGATCAAGTTTTATTCAATTTCCAGCTCAAAAGTTGACAATGACAACCATTGTTTTAGCAGAGTTTTGAAAAACTATGTAAATCCAAGTCTCTCTTACAAAAAAGAATCTGCTCTCCTTTCCTGATAAACAATATTATTAGATGACCTTTATTCCCATATGTAATGGGATAATTCAACGTTAGGTTGAGAGCAGTTTCTGTAGGAGACCTCCAAATTATGAAATATTCTCCGTAGGACTCGATCCCACGACCCCAAGATTAAGAGTCTTGTGCTCTACCAACTGAATTGGATGGTCATTTCCCTGATAAACAACATTACTGGGGGTATTTCTTGAGAAAGATGTGCTATAAATTAGAAAACTTAAACTCTGTAATTTAACATGATAAAAGGTAGCAATGTAACTTCCTTCAATAAGGGCATGATCCAATCGCCATAGAGGTCAGCGACTAAACTAGGCTTGGTTTTGTATACAGGATCTGAAACTGCCGCCACACCATTTTGCGGAAAGTTTTACATTTTTTTAATAGTACGAAGATGAATACAAAATAGTATATATTCATAATATTTCTTAATTATTAACAACATACACAGTCTGGGAATGCAGTTGCTTGAACCAGATTTCAATAGAAAATAACACTTCTTTTAATTATTAAAGTCATTCTATGGGTTCACGGAGGAAGTAACTTGGTTATAATAGTACTGAGCTGCCTCCAAAAGGCTAAATATTATGCTAACCTAAATGGAAAGCATATGCATTTTAATTTGAACCTTTCCATGAGCCCATATATATAACAATTGGGCCTTGTCCATTAACCAAAGGCTTTTCAATCGTTGCATTATCTTAACGCTGCATTCTTAAATGCGGCTGTGAAGAAGCGAATATGAAAGTTATTTTAGGGAAGATTACAAGATAGGAATAAGACCAGATATGAATACCCAATACTGAAGTTGAAAAGGACAACACACCCTAACACTTCCCCTCTTGTCTCAACTGTTGCATTTTCCCTTTTGTACTAAAAGGTCACATCATGCTTTCTAACTCTCATTGCCCTAACCCACTCTATTATGGAAAATTCAATCACTAATCGAAATTTTACCTTATTTTTACTTATTATTGATCATATTTTGATTGATTTGATTTATTAAAATAATTTTAAATGTTAAAAATTTACTTTTTAAAACTTAAATAAGTAATATCAATATCTATGCACTTATTAAAATACTACTCCACCCAAATTATGATATCATTGGACCACACTTAGCATTACTATCATATATACATGCAATAATGAAAGTAACCCAACCTGGGTCACTGAAATTTATGATATAAAAAATCCTCGTCTTCATCTTTAGTTGCTGTGAAAGGTATATTTTAAAAAGTGATTTTGAATTATTAATTTAAAATTAAAGTGTTCAACGTTACTTGTGAAATTTAAAAGTCTTTTGGATTAATCTATTGAATAATATTTTATATAATTGAAAGAAATAAATTTGGAGTGGAAGAAAAGTTGTCGTGGAACAAATGGTTAGTTAAAAAGTCTTGGTGGGACCCTAAACATATATTTAGCTAAAATCTTCCCACCACTACTACGACTAAACACTTTAGAAAGCTTCACACATTTTCCATGAAAATGACAATTGCTAAAGTATCTACGGGGACCACAATTAAGATTAAAGTCTAATCACAGCATATATATATATTAAAAATAGCTTCTAAAATAATTGCAATTCAAATAATAATATTAACATCAAACTCTAAAATTAGGATGAGTTTAGGGTGAGTAACAGTACTATTAATGATATATATATATATTGATATACATTACTAATATAAAAATATAGTAAAATTCATAAATGGTCATTAAATTTATTAAAATAATATCATTTGCCATTGAATTTTTAAAAGTTATAAATTAAACATTAAGCTTCGAATTTTATATAAAAAAATATAGATAACAACCGTGAAATATTGTTAGGGGATGACATGACATGCTAAATTAATAGGAAATAACTTATCTGACCCCCCTCAATTATAATTATAATTTTATTTTTGATATTTTCCCAATACTATTAAGTGATATTTTTTAAATAGAAAAAATTTAAATTTTTAAAATATACGAAAATAATTTATTTTTGAAATTAAAAATTTAAATTTTTTGAAATTATTCCCTTCATCAAATTATTTTATAATTAATTATTTATTAATCAGGATTGGATTTGAAAATTTGAAAATTTATAATTTTCAAAATATTGAATTATAAGACAATGTAATTATTTTTTATTAAACGGTGTGATTCAAACACTTGAGTTTTGTTTAAGAAGTTTAAACAAAATTTTAAAAAATACATTTAGAAAATTATAGTATCACATTAATAAGAAGAAAAATACGTCCAAACCTAATAAAAACAATCGAAACAATGCTTTACTTTTAATAATGTACCAAGTAATTTATATGGTATAAATTCAATATTTATAATTTGACACTAAAATAATATTTAATTTATTTATATCAATTTTGTTTCCAATTCAATGAACATTATAAAATTATTTTAATTAAAATTAACAGTAAAATAAAGGGTCAAATAAAATATTTTCTATTAATGTAGCATGCCACATCACACCTTTAATGATAGATAATGACGTTATATCTATTTTGTAACAAAATATAAAGTTTAAATGTATATTATATAACTTTTGAAAGTTTGGTATATAAAAATACCATTTTGATATAATTCAATGTCCATTTATAAATTTTACCTTATAAAATTAAGGGTGAATATCAATATCCATTCTAGATTTTCCCTTAAAATTACATTAATCTAATATATACGAGGATGAACAAGACTTTGATTTGATTGAAATATTTCAATTTTTTATTTTAAATTATTCGAGTCAATTTGAATTAATGAATAAATTTTTGAATTCAAATTTTAATCAATTAAAAGAAATGGTTGTTCCTTTTTCCCATATATATATGGGGTAAGGGGGAGGTAAGATAGTAGGCTACCCCCAACACCAGGTTGAGAGCAGCTTCCGTAAGAGACCTCCGAATTATGAAATATCCTCATGATTTAGTTAATGATTTCTTTCTTTATTTGATTTCTCTTTTATTTGATTACTATTTTTTATTAAATTTAAATTACATGTTCCTCCGTCATTGTACAATACCTATATAATTTTAATTCATCTTTTTATAATTTATTTCTTCGATTTTATATAAATTTTTAAATTTCTTCCTCATTTTAAACTCATTTGATCGAATTTAAATCATATGCTTCACTTTTACTCTAATATACATTTGTAACTTCAATTCTTAATTTTTTCAGCACAAATAAAAAATCCCATCTAAAATGTCATATTTTGTTTATTTAATTGTTTTTTAAGTAATATCTTTTCCAAAATTGACCACTTTTCGTGGTCACATCTGTTGATAATACAAAAGAAGCCACGTGTTACGATTGTAACAATCATCGTTATGCCTTGTCCCCCCCCCCTTATTTTCATTAATAAACACGAAAGTAACCGGGTGGTTCTGCGGTGCGGCGCCTAAAAAACGGCTAATATACGGCGTGACCGGTTAAACAAGTGACCGGATAAAATTTAGACCGGTTATGTTTATTATTTAACCGGAAATATTATAAAGTACAATAACATACTAGGTAGCGCTTATATAATGTATAGGTAGCGCTTATATTTACCTATTTTATAAGTAAACCAGTATATTTATACCGATAGCATTGCAAATTTACCTATTACATTATATTATATTGAAAGTGTCCATACTTTTTATAAAAAGGATCGATACTTTAACAGTGTTTCATGTTTTCCACCTACAATATTGATTTAATAATTTCATTTGCACAAAAAATTATTTGATTGTTTTGATATTTTATAAAATATTATTTAGAATTTTTAATTTAATAATAATATATACCGTAACGTAAAAATAAATCATTAGACGCCTATAATTACTAAATTAATATCTTAAAACTCACTCAAAAGATAACCTTAATTAATGTTTTCCACAGTGAAAAAAGTATGGACACTTTTATAAAAAGGATAGACACTTTACAATATAACCACTACCTATTGCTTGGCATCATATGAGATTTGGATTTTGATTTCCTTTTGCTTGGCACCAAATGAGCTTTGGATTTTGATGAGCATCGGAAGTATTTCAGACTTATGATTTGGGTGGTACTCAACTTATGATTTTAGTTGCTATTTGTTACATTTCTTGTATACCACCCAGATCATACGCCCGAAACGTTTCTGACGCTTTAAAGTTGACCAAAAATAAAATGGTCGGGATTTCCCTCGCGTTATACGTTGGAAAAAAACAATGGAAATTAGGAATAATCAATGATAACATGCATATTGGCTTGGGCTAATATTTATAGTGGAGCCGAAATATATATTGAAATTCAAACTCAAATTGAAATTTAAATTCAAACTCCAATTACATATGAAATGAATTTGAAATGCAGTGTTAAATTGAACATGAAAATTGCATAATTGATTCATACTGTTCAGTAACATGCTTTATGAACCATCAAGCTAAAAGACAATATTGATTGAGTTCAAAGCTGAGTTGTGAGTTGATGGAGTTGTCACACTTGTCACATGGTTGGAATAAAGTACTCACATGCGAGATAGATACCTATTACATTATATAAACGATACCTATACATTATATAAGGGCTACCTATTACATCATATGTTTACCTATTATATTGAAAGTGTCCATACTTTTTATAAAAAGGATCGATACTTTTTTTAAAACTTATGTAATTTATGTTTCAATTTTTTTAACAGTGTTTCATGTTTTCCACCTACAATATTGATTTAATAATTTCATTTGCACAAAAATTATTTGATTGTTTTTATATTTTATAAAATATTATTTAGAATTTTTAATTTAATAATAATATATATCGTAATGTAAAAAATAAATCATTAGACGCCTATAATTACTAAATTAATATCTTAAAACTCACTCAAAAGATAACCTTAAATTAATGTTTTCCACAGTGAAAAAAGTATGGACACTTTTATAAAAAGGATAGACACTTTACAATATAACCATTACCTATTACATTATATAAACGATACCTATTACATTATATAAGGGCTACCTATTACATCATATGTTACCTATTATATTGAAAGTGTCCATACTTTTTATAAAAAGGATCGATACTTTTTTTAAAACTTATGTAATTTATGTTTCAATTTTTTTAACAGTGTTTCATGTTTTCCACCTACAATATTGATTTAATAATTTCATTTGCACAAAAAATTATTTGATTGTTTTTATATTTTATAAATATTATTTAGAATTTTTAATTTAATAATAATATATACCGTAACGTAAAAAATAAATCATTAGACGCCTATAATTACTAAATTAATATCTTAAAACTCACTCAAAAGATAACCTTAAATTAATGTTTTCCACAGTGAAAAAAGTATGGACACTTTTATAAAAAGGATAGACACTTTACAATATAACCACTACCTATTACATTATAAACGATACCTATTACATATATAAGGGCTACCTATTACATCATATGTTTACCTATTTTATTGAAAGTGTCCATACTTTTTATAAAAAGGATCGATACTTTTTTTAAAACTTATGTATTTATGTTTCAATTTTTTTAACAGTGTACTGCGAATTTAAAATGATAATATACTTGTAGTTATTGTACATACCTAAATATGTACTGCGAATTTAATGTTGTACCCACCCTTTAACTACAGAAACATGTTCAAAATGAACCTTCGTTTACATATCCATCAACTCCTGGAGCACTGAACTTGCACAACAAAATTTTTGCCATGGATAATACTGATGTAGACAATGTTAAGCCAACCGAGGAATGCCATGAAGTACATAATGTTGATGAATCTGACAGATTGGTTGGTCAGCTCTTCTGTTCACGTGATCAAGCTTGGCACTTTTACAAGGGATTCGCACGGGAACATGGGTTTAGTGCACGTAAGGGAACAACACGGCTTGACGTGGAAGGGAATGTGAAGACACAAGAATTTTGTTGTTCCAAAGAAGGGTTTCGAGTATCAAAAGTCAATACTGTTGATCGTCAACGTGCTCATACGCCAGTCACAAGAACATGATGTAAGGCTAGAGTCGTAGTTACAGCAACAAATACAAACGATCAGTGGGTTATAAGTAAGTCTGATCAGAAACATAATCATGCATTGTGCACATCTGCTATGACACCATTTATGCGTTCTAATCGAGCTGTAAGTAAGGCTGATATCGATGAGGCAACAACATTGAAAGAGGTCGGTGTGGCACGTCACAAGTAATGAACTATTTAACGCAGCAGGCAGGGGGCTATCATAATGTTGGATTTACACATAAAGACCTCTACAATGCACTTCAAAGAGGTAAAGCAAAGGAAATCGTCGATGGGGATGTGAATGCGCTTATTGCCTACTTTGATTATAAGAAACATGATGATCCCGGGTTTTTTATGACATACTCGGTAGACGAATCGGGGGCATTGTATAATCTTATTTGGTCGGATTCTACATCGAGATCGGATTACACATGCTTCGGTGATGTAATTGCGTTCGACACAACGTACAAAGATAATTTGTATGGTCGACCAATTATGCCTATTGTTGGTGTCAATCATCACCATAACACAATTGTGTTTGCCACTACCATAATCGCTGACGAAACGTCTCAATCTTTCGAGTGGGTGCTACAGAATTTTTTAGAAGCCATGATGAATAAATCACCTATTTCTGTTGTAACCGATGGGGATAGGGCAATGCAGAGGGCTATCAAATCTGTTATCCCTTATGCTAAGCACAGATTATGTTCTTGGCATCTTTCTCGCAATGCACAAGCTAACATTGGTGACCCAAAGTTTACAGCAGCATTCTCAAAATGCATGGCTTCCTGGTGGACAACCAAGGAATTTGATATTCAATGGCGTTCGATTGTTTCAGAATTCAACGTCCAAAAGCATCCATGGGTGATTGAGAAGGGAAATACACGACACTTATGGGCACAAGCATATCTAACCGGTCATTTCTTTGCCAATATTCGCTCAACACAAAGGTGCGAGTCTATGAATGCTTCACTAGCTATTGCACTGAAACACAAGAAGACATATTTAGATGTTGTTCGTGCAATTGAAGATGGAATTAGTAGAATGCGTATGAACGAGTTGAAAGCGGATTACTTAAGTTCCCTACGAAGCCCTTCCAGATCACAAAACTGGTCGACCTTGAAAGCCATGCCGCTGCGATTTTTACCCGCGAATCTTTTCGTGTGTTCCAAGATGAACTTACACGGGAGACATTGTACCGGATTGAGGCAGAGATTAAGTCCTTATCAGATGAATGTCAACATTATATTTGTCAAAGTACGCAGAAAAAATAGGAAATTTGAAATTAGTTTTGATTCTCGTACGAAAACTCTAATTTGCTCCTGCAAAAATTCGAGACCGTTGGACTTCCGTGTCGCCATCAACTTCACATTTGAAGCAATTGGACTACACATATTTGCCCGGGACTTTGATTCAAAGTAGGTGGACTAATGATGCGAAGGCTTCTGCACCCAGCTATGTTGATTTGAATGTGTCTCCAGAAGTGATGCAAATGGCAAGGTTCGCTGCTCTACGTTCAACGTCAAGTAGGTTATGCTACATTGCATCAAAGACAGACGAGTCTTTCAAAACCGCAAGAGATGAGATGAAAAAACTAATAGAAGAATTAGAAAACTCGTTTGGTTTGAATCATTCAGTCAACCAGAGCATTGTAGTAAACAATGTTCGTGACCCTCAACGAAAACAACGCAAGCGAAAAGAAGTGCCGAAGAACAAGGTCGAGAAGCAAATTAGGCGATGTGGGTACTGCAACGGTGAGGGGCATAACAAACTAACATGTCCTCAAGTCAAGCTTAGTTTGAGTACAAGCACACAGCCTACATCAACTGATTTTTTCGAAGACGGAATGGAATGACAACGATCTCCATATAATATATCGTAAGTATCAACATCACTCCTATTGTATGTACATATAAATATTTGAATGAAGGAAGAAAAACCGCGTTACTTCAAATTACCGACACTTTTTTAAATGGTATGGACATAAAGTACCGACACAATATATAAAGTGTCGATATAGGTTGTAGACCTATTCGCTCATAAAACCGGTATATTTATACGGTTATATTACAAAATTATCTATTACATTATAATTATGGGTTCCGATGTGTAAAATGTCGACACTTTTTTAAATCGTATCGACACATTTTTCTTCCAATATGGACATAAAGTACCGACACAATATTAAAAAGTGTCGATATAGGTTGTAGACCTATTCGCGCATAAGACCGGTATATTTACCGGTTATATTACAAAATTATCTATTACATTATAATTATGGGTTCCGATGTGTAAAATGTCGACACTTTTTTAAATCGTATCGACACATTTTTTTCCAATATGGACATAAAGTACCGACACAATATTAAAAGTGTCGATATAGGTTGTAGACCTATTCGCGCATAAGACCGGTAAATTTATACCGGTTATATACAAAATTATCTATTACATTATAATTATGGGTTCCGATGTGTAAATGTCGACACTTTTTTAAATCGTATCGACACATTTTTCTTCCAATATGGACATAAAGTACCGACACAATATTAAAAAGTGTCGATATAGGTTGTAGACCTATTCGCGCATAATACCGGTATATTTTACCGGTATATTACAAATTATCTATTACATTATAATTATGGGTTCCGATGTGTAAAATGTCGACACTTTTTTAAATTGTATCGACACATTTTTCTTCCAATATGGACATAAAGTACCGACACAATATTAAAAAGTGTCGATATAGGTTGTAGACCTATTGGCTCATAAAACCGGTATATTTATACCGGTTATATTATAAAATATCTATTACATTATAATTATGGGTTCCGATGTGTAAAATGTCGACACTTTTTTAAATCGTATCGACACATTTTTCTTCCAATATGGACATAAAGTACCGACACAATATTAAAAAGTGTCGATATAGGTTGTAGACCTATTCGCGCATAAGACCGGTATATTTATACCGGTTATATTACAAAATTATCTATTTTATTATAATATGTTGAAAGTGTCCATACTTTTTATAAAAAGGATCGATACTTTTTTAAAGATATGTAATTTATGTTTCAATATTTTTTAAGTATGTTTCATGTTTTCCCCTACAATATTAATTTAATAATTTCATTTGCACAAAAAATTAGTGATTGTGTGATATTTTATAAAATAATATTAAGAATTTTTAATTTAACAATATATACCGTAACGTAAAAAATTAATCATTAGACGCCTATAATTACTAAATTAATATCTTAAAACTCACTCAAAAGATAACCTTAAATTAATGTTTTCCACAGTGAAAAAAGTATAGACACTTTTATAAAAATGATAGATACTTTACAATATATTAAAAAAGTATAGACACTCAAATGTATGTACACATAGAAGCAATATGGAATAATTAATGAAAATATACATACAATATAATCACCAAAATTTAAATACACAAGAATGTTCAAATAATGTACCGACAACAAAATTAATCCGATGAAAAAGGGTTGTTTCTAACGAAGTCCGGAACATTAGAGGCCTTCAACAAATTTTCCAAATACTCTCGTATGTTTCCGCCTTTTTCTGAGGACATACATAAATAATTTCAATTATCAAACTAATGAGGTGCAATTTTACTAACAATAATTAAATTCGCATAAGCATGAATAAATTTGTGTCATACCTAGAGCTTTGTCGTTCGAATGGGAAGCAGCGTCAAAGTATGTGGACATATGTAATTGTATTTCTATATAAACACATAAGTTGTTAAAATAATCAATGTCTGAACACCTGTTCAACTGATCAGAAACATATTGCATAAATGCAACCTACCGGATTATAAATCATTTTTTCCGCTGAATCATCGACCAAAAGTGTATTTAGCTCGTTAAAATCTGGACACGCGTTCCAAACATCATTGAGATCTTTACAATAGGTAACAGAATCGTATGTTTTGCATTTTTTTTGATCCTGTTCACAAACAGTCGAACATAAATATGTAGGAATCATAGACAAGGAAAAGTCAGCAAACTGTAATGACATTCATCTTACCCACACGAATAGAAAATGCTCGGAAAATACAGGTAGTTTCTCAAGTACACGGTCGACGTTATGCCTGAGATTGTAATCAAGTTTGAATGTTAACATTCAAATGTATATTAACGATTTTGACTACAGTAATTCAATTGCCTCAAACATGTTCTAACCTCATCTTTGAAGACCAAAGGGCAACAACAAAATTGTCGACACAAATTGCATAAATTCAAATAATCCTCTTCTGAGGACAACATCTACAACATGAAGAAAATGAGATTAAAGTTCTACGCTTATATGTTAAAATAATGGATACAAAAGAATAGAATTAAAACCTGCCGGCAGTCTTGGGATGTAGGCAAGGACACCATTGAGATCAAAAATTAAAAGTTTTCTTGAAGGCGGCGTTGCAGACACGATATACTTGTTTGGATCATCATCTTCATCATCATCTCATCATCGTCATCATCTTCATCGCCAGCTTCATCGTCATCATCATCATCATCGTCATCTTCATCGTCAGCTTCATCTTCTGCGACTGATTGGTTGTCCACATCTGTTAAAAGAAATAAAATAAAGTTCAGAACGTGTAAATGTTAAGAAACATAGATAATGATTACCTAACTCGTTTGATGTCGTTGACGTAATTCGTTACGCAACATGGAGACTTCACGTTGCAATGATGAAATATCGGATCGCATTCCACTCACAAGGGAATCAATATGCTCCCGAAAATTGACCATGTATTCCATCACGGTCTTAATTGTGACATCCTCTGCAACTGTTGCTTATTCCATCATTGCGTCTCCACTTGGTTGCTCTTCTTCATGGCCAACGGGGTCTATTTCCTCCCTCTCTTGATCTAATCCGACCTCCTTGACACGCTTCCAACCGAGTTTTTCAACAAAATCATATCCCGCTTTTTTAATAAATACCATGTCAATCTTGCGGGTTAATCGAACAGGGGCGTCATGCGAAAAATCAACTTCCTTCTTCTTCACAGATGGGTGATGACACATCCATATGGTAGTGTAGTTGAAATTGTTGCTCCCTTTGTGACCATATATACAATTGTATAAATATGAGTTTTGCAATGTTTGGAGCCGTTTTGGATTATACTTTGCTATCCACCAATAATCGCTGTCTCGAAGCGTTGAATGGTTTTCCCCCACTAGGCCGGATATACCATGTGAGCATTTTGTGAAACACTCTCGACTCTACATCGAGGTGAATTGGGCTATTTCTAGTAACCCGTTTAATTGTAGACCAATCTACACCATTTCATCTGAATCCCCTGTATTCGCTACACCTAAACCCTCCGCAATAGTTTCTGGAGATATATATATCCTTCCCCATGACATGTGTATTAATTCCTATTATATTAGTCTTATTAGGCTCGTGCTGTAAGGAAGCATTGTTGTAGAAGACTCTAACTAGGTTGGGATAATCTTGGTTCTACACCAAGGAATTCAAGCCAACCCCAAGATGTAAATGTGGATTTAAAACTAAATGCATATTTATCATCAAACAAGAAACCCAGGTCAATGACACGTTCGGGACGAATCTTCCTTACTTTAAAACTCGTCTGCCATCTTTGTTTCTCCATGTCGGATCTAAAGTTCAGAGTTTCGAAGGACCTGATTTCCTCAGAAGAATCGTTTGTTACAGAAGGAGGTGGTTGAGAAGAACTGGGTTGAGAAGAGCTTTGAGAAGACCTCGCTTCTGACGCTGACGTTTTGGAGCCATTTTGGTTGGATGCTACCCCTATTACAATGGAACACAAACACATTCAGGATAAAAACTCCAATATAGAAATCAAATCAAACCCATAAAATATCGATAAATTTACCTGAATATCTGATCGTCACTTATGATAACGTAGAGGAAGAAAGAGGAAGATCTGCCTGCTTGCATTTATGTTTAGGGTTTCTCGATTAAGAGTACTATATAAACGGTGGAAAACACTTGATATTTAAATTAGTATCGACACAAAATATATTAGTGTCGACACATTATTTAGACATATTCTCTCATAAAACCGGTATTATTGTACCGGTTAGATTGAAAAATTACATATTACATTATACTTTTGGGTTCGATGATTTTGGGATCGACACGTTTTATATATGGATCGACACTTTATGGGTGCACCTTGTTTTTAATTCATTCTGGGAAAAAAATATCGACACAAACTATATTAGTGTCACATTATTTAGACATATTCTCTCATAAAACCGGTATAATTGTACCGGTTAGATTGAAAAATTACATATTACATTATACTTTTGGGTTCACACATTTTGGGATCGACACTTTTTATATATGGATCGACACTTTATTGGTGCACCTTGTTTTTAATTCATTCTGGGAAAAAAAAATCGACACAAACTATATTAGTGTCGACACATTATTTAGACTTATTATCTCATAAAACCGGTATAATTGTACCGGTTAGATTAAAAAATTACATATTACATACTTTTGGGTTCGATGATTTTGGGATCGACACTTTTTTATATATGGATCGACACTTTATGGTTGCACCTTGTTTTTAATTCATTCTGGGAAAAAAAATATCGACACAAACTATATTAGTGTCGACACATTATTTAGACTTATTCTCTCATAAAACCGGTATAATTGTACCGGTTAGATTGAAAAATTACATATTACATTATACTTTTGGGTTCGATGATTTTGGGATCGACACTGTTTTATATATGGATCGACACTTTATGGGTGCACCTTGTTTTTAATTCATTCTGGGAAAAAAATATCGACACAAACTATATTAGTGTCGACACATTATTTAGACTTATTCTCTCATAAAACCGGTATAATTGTACCGGTTAGCTTGAAAAATTACATATTACATTATACTTTTGGGTTCGATGATTTTGGGATCGACACTTTTATATATGGATCGACACTTTATTGGTGCACCTTGTTTTTAATTCATTCTGGAAAAAAAATATCGACAAACTATATTAGTGTCGACACATTATTTAGACTTATTCTCTCATAAAACCGGTATAATTGTACCGGTTAGATTAAAAATTACATATACATTATACTTTTGGGTTCGATGATTTTGGGATCGACACTTTTTATATATGGATCGACACTTTATTGATGCACTTGTTTTTAATTCATTCTGGAAAAAAAATATCGACACAAACTATATTAGTATCGACACATTATTTAGACTTATCTCTCATAAAACCGGTATAATTGTACCGGTTAGATTGAAAAATTACAGATTACATTATACTTTTGGGTTCGATGATTTTGGGATCGACACTTTTTTATATGGATCGACACTTATTGAGCACCTTGTTTTTAATTCATTCTGGAAAAAAATATCCACACAAACTATATTATGTCGACACATTATTTAGACTATTCTCTCATAAAACCGGTATAATTGTACGGTTAGATTAAAAAATTACATATTACATTATACTTTTGGTTCGATGATTTTGGATCGACACTTTTATATATGGATCGACACTTTATTGATGCACCTTGTTTTTAATTCATTCTGGAAAAAAAATATCGACAAACTATATTAGTATCGACATGACCCTTAATGTGTATAAGAAACATGTACAACAACATACTGCTAACTTTTCTCATCTCATTCATAATTATATTCACATAAAAAATATAAATCGTATACAAATATAATCTTATACAAAATTAACTCGACATTTACATCATTGCATCCTTTTGTTATTCTTATGTAATATTGCAGCTTTTGTTATCTCCTGTCTTCGTTCATTTTGATGTGGCTTACGAGATCATTTAATACTCGCGATCGCATCCAGTCTCCAACAACCTATATTCAAATTGTCAGAACGTTAAGTATTGTCAACTACAGCATTCAATCTACGACTTTTAACAATTTTACCACAAACAATTTTTTCTATCCACTTACAAAATCCCAGTTGCCCCTGTAGAACCGATCGATTCCATCCACATCATCACATACATGCCGCAATCATATCTGTTACAAAATTTGAAACCACACATGTCATTATGATGAATACTGCATAAATTAAGCTTTCTATTTGTGATAACATCTCATACCCATTCAATATGCTTCTCTTATGCTCCACAAATTTGAAGTTTTTCAAGGGATACTTTCCTAGAGATCCACATGACTCAACCCAAATGCGTTTCTTATTATAAGAATCTAATATTTAATCTGCATTAAATAGAAGAAGTTATGCACCAAAAAAAATTATGCATTATAATTTACATAATGTCCTTTCATATACATACATACCAACTCTTAGCATCCTTCACTCTCTGTTAGCTGCTTCAGTTGTAAAACTACTTCATATATTGTTACAACATGATCTACCATATCCAACACCAACAGATACCAGTGTGAATTATGGTAGTTTATTGTGATCATTATCTGCAACAAATTTCACACCCAATTTGACAAAATTCAACATTCTATATCCGAAAACATCATTTGCAATTGGTATGGTGTCTTACCTTCTCACAGTCGGTGAATTTCACATAGTTATCCAATATGACACCCCAGAAGGTAGAAATATTCAACACTTCTTTATTGTTGGCTTCCAACGCCTGTTGCTGTAATTACGCAACAAACATTATTAATTTACCGTCTATAACACTACTTTTCAATATTTATTAATTTAACTCACCTAAGAGGTATGGAAGGTAGCCAATCCTCCGGTGGACTTTTGAGAATCGTAGCATATGGTCCAGGCGAGCAAATCGATAACCTAACAAAATTAATTACACATCAGAACATATTCATAAGTTTTATTTATTTTCTACTTTCTACTTACCACAACCGCCAACCCATTCTGTAGGCTTCAACGTTGCAACGTCGTATACAGTAGCGAATTGATTTCCCATTGATATTACAGAATATCTGTATGAATCATTAGGATTAATATCTTGTCATGAAATATTTAAATATCCTCAAAACAATATATTTCACTTACCCCGATTCTAACTCGCTATTCCATAAATAATCAAATTGCAGCTTCGATGTCATCAATTCCGGTTGGAATGTCCGCTTTTTCAACCTACAATTTTGCATACAAATTTTGTCACAACAACATAATAAAAATCAAATTAAGTATTCTTTATTAAACTTACCTTCTGCTTCTTCTTCTGGGGTGCAGGACATTCCGAATCCAAAACTGCTGCTATAACACTCTCCGGTGTATAAATGACATCGACTTCCTTCCTCCTCATTTCTTCCATCTCTTCTTCTTCCTCCTCCCTCTTTTCTTCTTCATATTTTTTCAGTTCATCGTACTTTTTTTCTACATAGCTCTTCATATCTTTTATTTCACCCTTCAATTGAGCTCCTTCATCCGAGTATTTATCAACCACCCCCTTCACCCCCGTAAGTTCACTCCTCAATCAACAACCTCCTTCACCACTCCCTCAAATTTTTCTCCCGTCACCATCTTAATATCACCCCTTAACACCGAAACTTCTTTCACCACTTCACCCCTCAACACCTCTACTTCTTTCACCACTCCATCTATTTTTCCTTCCACTACCCCTTATGCCTCTCGAGTTTCTCTACGACTTGATCAAGTTTCTCTTCGACTCTTGATTGTCTTTGCATGATTTCAAATTGGATTTTTTTGATATCAGCCAATTCAGACATCAAAATGTCGAAGTTTACTCTGTTTTGCTTCACCGTCGTCCCACTCCCTTCATCCCCAATACAACCATCCCTCCTTTCTTCTCCTCTGCCTCCACTGCCTCCTCTACATCCTTGCCAATAACCTTCAAAAAATTAAATTACAATATTAAGACATTGATTATATTCTTAATATTATTTAATTACATTATTACCATTTCTTGCTTCTTCCCTCTATCCAACTTCAACTTCACCATCACTCTAACCACCTCTTCCTTCCCCCATGCACGATGCGTGCCACTCCGGTTCTTTCATAAGCCGGCACTGCCTCACAGCCCGACCAAAATCGAACAGTGCAACCTGCATTTATAATAAAATTAGAATTTTTATATAAAAACACAAAAAGTGATTCAACTCATTTACCTCTAAGATTGCTATGCACCCTTTGAGGTATCTCTGGCTGCCCTTTTTAAAGGTGATAATTGATTCAATCAATCTCGAATGGATATATTCAGCCCAATTGAATTCACCCTTCAAGCCTTCATCGCAAATGAGCTTCATATATTCCTTGTTCGTTGACGTATCACTCGTTGGACAAAGAAATATACCGACAAGGTACAATAGAACTCGGGCCTTCAGCTCATCCCCCAAGTAAGATCCACTTTTGATATCCTCTTCAACTTCAGTATATGTCACCTTATGATTCAACCATATTTGGAGGCAAGTGCTTTCCAGTTCTTACTCCTACAGACTTCTATAACACTTTTGCCTTTGTTTTGTACCCCCAATACGGCTGCAGCAGTCGATACCCCCAGAGGGAATGAATAATCACCATACTTAGCCATACATTGACTGACGTCAAATTGTGCCATCAAGGATCGACACAATTCCCTCCGAATAGGTCGATCCCTTACTCCGATCAACGATCCAAAACCTATTTCTCCCAGCACATTCAACTGACCCTTCTCCTTAAGGTGTTTAATTAATAAATTCACCCTTTTAATGCTGCATCTGTCGAAACTTCCTACATTTTTAACAATATATAATGTTATAGTTCTTATATATTTGTATCAACGTATTTACAAGTTTAATGAATACCTTATTTTCATGTGCTTTCCTCCGTTCTTTGTATTCTTTACTATCATTCCTTGACTGTGTGATGTAAGGTTCCTTTTCAGCATCACTCATTGAATTCCATTTGGACCTCACATCTTTTTTCACCTAATATTAAACATAAACGTTTCTTAATCAATACATTAACACTAAATACTAATACTACTCAATGTCAATTTCATTTTACATACCGAACCGCTCTGTGTGCCATCTCCCTTCATCCTTTTGCATTCGGCCATACTGTTAACATTTAAAATTTGTAATCCATTTAAAGTTTATCGATACTTTAATCCAATTACCATTTCAACAATAATAACAAAAAGACATTGATACTTACTAGAAGTACATATATCCACCCTTTGGTTGCTTTCGAGTCTCGGCCTCAATTTCAAAGTCATCTGCTCCACCAACAATTTTCCAACCCATTGACTCCATTTTTCCTTCATATATCAGTTTACGCAAATCAAATTATTTTGTTACATACACTTTTCAATATACAAATATAGATAACTACTCTTGTGGTAAAACGGTTTTTCTTCAAAAGAATTGAATGGCCACACCAAAATGTGTCGGCACATTTATACAACCTATAATATCATTTTCTACCTATAATATTTAATAAAAGTATCGACATTTATATTTTCCTTGAATATCTATTTCTACCTGCAATCGGTCCCAAATGCTTCCTTACTCCAAAACCCCAAACAACACATAAAAACCCTATCGCGATTACTGTAATAATAAAAAATTAGGGTTTCGACAACATACTTTTCGATTCGACTGCAGCAACAAACAAACAAACTTCGCTTTAGAAACGCCTTCTGAAATGCAGCAACAATTACTCTTCGATTTCAAAACTCGTCCGTTCTATCTATTTTCAGATGATATTTAGCTTATATTTTCATCGGATATGTATTTATATTTAATCGATACAAATACAAAAGTGTCGATACTTTTATGTCAGTGTCGATACTTTCGAAAGGATAATTACCTATTTCTTTGAAAGTGTCGATAATTTATTACACGTACTTACGAAAGTATCGACACTTTCAATATATCCGGTATCATTTTACCGTTTTTATCATTTTGATACCGGTTTTATCATATTTTTACCTGTTATATCGTTGTGGATCGATATTTTTTTAAAGTATCGACACATTATAGGCGCTATAACTGCTTCTCTTTTAAATTCACAAAGTGTCGATCCTTATATAACGTATCGACACTTTAAATTTACCGGTTTTATCATTTTGTTACCGGTTTTATCATATTTTTACCTGGTATATCGTTTTGGATCGATATATTTTTTAAAAGTATCGACACTTTTTAGGATTTAAAACTGCTTTTAAAGTTATGTAATTTATGTTTCAATTTATTTAATAGTGTTTCATGTTTTCCACCTACAATATTAATTTAATAATTTAATTTACACAATTTTATTTGATTGTTTTGATATTTATAAAATATTATTTAGCATTTAAATTTAACAATATTAACCAAATATAATAATAAATATGTTTTCAACAGTGAAATAAGTATGGACACTTTTATAAAAATGATATATACTTTTTTGAAAGTTATGTATTTATGTTTCAAATTTTTTAATAGTGTTCATGTTTTCCACCTACAATATTAATTTAATAATTTCATTTACACAAAAATTATTTGATTGTTTTGATATTTTATAAATATTATTTAGACTTATTATTTAACAATATTAACTAAAGATAATAATAAATATATTTTCACAGTGAAATAAGTATGGACACTTTTATAAAAAGGATAGATAATTTACAATATAACAAGTAAAAATATGACAAAACCAGATTCATTATGACAAAACCGTAAAATTTACTTGATATGTTAAACGTATGGACACTTTTATAAAAAGGATAGATACTTACGATACCAAAGTTTACCGGTTCCAAATTTTTTAATAGTTTTTCATATTTTCTACCTAAAACATTATTAGTTGTCAACATAATAGGTACCGCTAAACCAAATTTATTAAATACATTTTAATGTATCCGGTAATGCTGTATATTAGCCGTATATTAACCCGCCTTTCCTAAGACATTCCCAAAGTAACCACACATTAGCCTTTTTGTTGTTTCATTAAATAGTAAAGGATCCAACCAACCAAAACCAACCACACAAGTACGGCACTGCGGTAGGGTAACAATAATAATACAATATTTCTTCTTTAAAAGAAAATCACATTCGAGCCTTAATATAAATTACGCGTGAATTATTTTTAAATTAGTTCTGATTTAAATCTTGTTATGCGTATACTTTATTTACATTTATTGTATTTTATATACAAATATATTTTCATGTAGAGTAATGGGAAGGATTGATCAAAATTAAACCTAAAACTTAATGTCAATTATGAACCTCGTTATAATACTTGACTCTAATTATAATTATTATAAAGATAAAATATACCAATAATGAATAAATTTTAGGGTCTATTTTGTTATAATCACCCAAGTATAAAAAACAATTTTACAATTGAACTTATTAGTTTTTTTATTAGATCATTAAATCATCAATAATTATATGACGTGGTATTTTGGTGTTGACGTACAAAAAAATAAGGGGGTTTCACTTATATTTAGTTACAACTGAAAATTATTAATTTCTAACATCTTTTTATAGCCATCTTAAACACCTCTCATTGTTCTCCGCCGATTATTAGTCTAAATTTTGTCGAAACCTTTTTAAAGTTGATAAAATTAAACGCAAAACCTAATATTTATCGGGGTTTGAAAGTTTTCTTAGATTTGATATGTTGTAGTGTTTGTAATTTCAAACGATGAGAAACATTCTTTTGAGAAGACAAATAACATACCTTAAAAATTAATCTTATCAGACGATTATTGGAGGAGATCAGAGCATCATAACGTCAAATATTTAGATGATTTTTTCTATCAATTTTGAATGATTTTCATGAAAAATAAATCCAAAAAAAGATGAATGAAAGGTTAACCTTTTGATATTAATCTTACCTCGAACGACGATTGATGATATAGTAATTGATTAGAAATAGCGATTGGAGGAATTAAGTTTTCTGAAAAAGTTGAAGATAATGGTATCACCTCGTTAATGATTTATTGAAAATTACAAAAAATAAAAAAAAATTAGTGGAACAATTGGAACTTTTTATAATTTAACGACCAAAATGAGATAACATCCAAAGTTTGGTGACTAACGTTATGGTGTACCGCTTATAAAAAAAATATACAGACTGTAATTACATAAATGCTTTACAAGGAAGGTAATATTGTAATTATACCATATTCTGAAGGGCATTTATCAGAGTACCTTTCTTCCTAAACCTCATCCTGTAACACAGTAGATTTGCAGACAGAATCAGGGACTCCACTTAATAGTCTGCTATGTTTTAGCCAATTAAAACGCCGCTTAAATTACCTAATCTACATTGTAATTAACGCTTAATTAGTTTACTACTCCACTTTTCTATTTGGTTCGACGCTAATTAGTTTTACTATGTGTCCTTTGGATTTGGAGATAATTAAATGCTATAATTATTTTAAAGTATATTAAATGATATAATTAATAAGAATTTCAATGCATTTTAAAAAATGTCTAATTGTAATTTTCATCCCTATATTTTTTAAAAGACATAATGTCAAAAATAACTCCAAACGTTTATTAAAATGATCATTTTGACCTATATTTTTTCCCGAGTATTCCCCTGATGTTTCACTTTGGGACAAAAAGCTCCCTCTATAGATGAAAATCATTAGTTAACATATGATTAACGCTCCAAAATATGAGCTATTTTTAACCTAAAATAAAACATTGATGGCTAAAATATCCCATAAAAAATAACAAGGGACAAAGTTATTATTATGTTAAATGTTAAGAGTCTTTTCGTCCTAAAATGAAATGATGGTGGCTAAAATGCTCTAAAAATAGAATAAGAAACAAAATGATCATTTTAATAAATGTTGGAGGGCTAACTTCGGCATTACGCCTTTCTAAAATTGAAAACATTGCAATTTTATTTTATTTTTTTAAGATTTTATTCGTATACCTTGCGAAAGCTTAGAAAATAGTCAATTTATTGATAACGCATGAACTTAAAATATTGATTTTTATTTAGTTATTGCAGATGAGTTATTGATTTCGAGGTCAATAATTTAACATTGTTATTTTTTTTAATTAATCAGTTGTGTTTGATCTATTGACCGATTAATACAGATCAAGTGTTGCAGAGACGAATGCGGCCCTACTAACCCAGTTTGCTCCATTCACAAACGTCATAATTCGAACCTCTAAAATTACTTAAGAAATATAGTGTTTCATCCTAGTAGATTAACTAGTTGTTGGTATTTAACATTGTCACTTAATTGTTTTAGATTATCAATTTTAATAAAGTACGATAATTAAATTTTAATTAATTAAAGTAAAATATTGACCTTCTAATTTTTATAAAGAGATAATAGTTAATCTCTTTAAAAAAATAATTATGTTCTAATCATATGATTAGAAAAAATATTTTTTTTTCTTTTGAAATTTAACTCGATTAATGTTAAAATATTGAAAATTTTAAGAAAAAAAATTAGTAACCTAATATTTTTAACTAAAAAACTTTAATAAACAATGATTTAAATATTCGTACTAGAAAAGCAAGCAACGTAGAAGAGATCCACCATCTCTTTTGTAGTTCTTAAAAGAAACTAATATGTTATATATAAATGAGAAGTTATAGATTTAATGTTGCACGCCAAACAATCACTAATGTGACATACCGATACATATCACTGATTAAATTATCTTTATTAAAGAAATGTTAAAACATATAATGATTTATCCACAATTAATCTTTTATTAAAACTTAATTTTATTTCTAATAAAAATATAATAAAAATATGATTTTTTTATTAAAAATAATAATTAAAATTTTATTTGTTTAGGATTAAAACTGATAATTTACATAATTTTAGAATTCATCGCAGATTAACGCATAATCATCAACAACCGAATGTGGACGCGATGACCACCGTTCATCGTCCAAACTTAAAAATCATGGCTACAAACGTGGTTCCCTTTAATAAGAATAGTTATATTTATCTGACTTTTTAGTTCTTACTGGCAGGTAATACCGTCATTGGTGGTTTTGTTGGAGTTGTTCTGCTATTCTCCGCCTCTGCAATTATATTTGTTCAAAGTAACATGATCTTTCCTTTAACTCGCTTGGCTAGTGATTGTTTTCTAATATTTTAAATCCGGCTCAAAGTAGCATAATATGTCATTATACTTTTTAGTATTCTTTTAATAAGAACAATTTAATTAGTGGTGTACATCAATGTATTACATTAGTGATGTGTTTCAATGTGCGACATTCGCTCTGGACTCATATATTATTATTATTTGAGAAACTAGAGATTGAGTTTTTTTTAATAATTGTGGATATTTTATATTAAATGATTACTTTGAAGTGATTATTGTAAATATTTATTGTAGGATAATCACTTGATCTAATTTGCTTCATTTATAATATCATGATTTTAAATTTTAATTTTACTAGGGCAAGCAAGCTGGATAAACCCAATACTAAAGCTGGATTCCCCAAGCCCCGAATGGTAGACAGTCTCTGGCACATGCTGAGAGATATTAACGCATCTGTAATTTTCTTGATATAAACAAATTACAGAACACTATAATCCTACGAGTTAGAAGAAGATTGAGTTTTAGCAAAAGAATCGAAGTAGAATCGCAAGGAAAATGCGGAGGCTTATGTATCGCGTGGAATGAGGAAGTAAAAATCACAGTACGGTCTTATTCAAGTTCTCACTTAGACGTAACAATCCAGGAAGGTGAATCAGAACGTAATTGGAGATTCACAGGATTTTATGGAGCATCATAAGAACACAGAAGAAGGGAATCTTGGAACCTAATGCGATAACCCGAATGAACCATGGATGATAATGGGAGACTTCAATGTCCCACGAAAAACAAGGGGGATTTGAGTGCAACGAACGACAAATGCTAGAATTCAGACAAACCCTTGAAGACTGCGGCATGGTAGATATCATATTCAACGGAAGTTGGTACACATGGGAGAGGGGAAGACAAGCAAATAATAACATCCGTGAATGACTATACAGAGGAGAAAGAAAAAGAAAAAAGTGAGGATACGAATGGATGAAAATGGTTTTATTGTTTAGTAAAGTTATGATTGTTTGTTTAATGCAATTAATTTACCCATAGAAACTTATGCACGGTTGACACAGTCTAGGAAAATGTGTTTCATTTAATTTCAATAAAATCGACCATTTATTTTTTTTAAATTAATTTTACTTAAAAATTTAATATCTCAACTTATTAAACAAGCTAAAAATTGGTAGAGATCGAGTTATTAAAAACATCATGTTGTAATTAATTTTTTATTTTTTTATTTAGAATTTTTTATTTTTAAATATCAATTAAGAAAATTTAATGATATATTAATTTATTTGTAATATTAAAAAAATACTATTAGTGTGTATTGAATTGTAATGAATCTATTTTTTTTATTAAAAAAAGCAGAGAATAAAAGGAGACTGGTTTTGACAAATTTCATGTCGCTATTATTAGAAGTTCATTTGTTTGTGTGGGAGATTTCTTATCCCCATCTCTCTCTTAACACTTCCTCAAAACAATAAACTTTTCCTTTTCTCTCCTCTTCTCAGCTCTCTCTATAGAATCAAAAATAAAAATTAGATCTTAAAAAAACATTCTTTTTATTTTTCTCTTCTTTCTCTGTTCAAGAGAGTGGCCCAGTAGATCGAAATCTTCAGCCCCTTTTCTTCTTCAATATCAAGACGATATAAGCTCTATAAATGACATGAAAAAGCCACCCACTTGTCTGTTTCAGCTGAAAATCATTGCTTTATTTTCTTTTCTGGGTTGTTGTAAAGCTTTTTAACTGAGAAATCCGGGAGGTTTGAATTATCGTCATGGAGATTTAGCTGATAAATCAATGGGAGAATCTTGGGGGACATGTGATTAAAGGATGTGGGTCTGAGGTAAAATTTCTTTCCTTTTTTTACTTTCTTGTAATTTCGCTCGTAGGTCTCTTTTTTTTTACCATCTTATGATTTGGTTAAATTGTTTTTGGATTAAAAATATATACTCTTAATTGTAAGCTATTCCATTATCTGTTGTATTTATGGTTTTTGGATTGGGGTTGATTGTAATTCTGATTAGATTAGATGGATGATCATAGCTTTTTGTAATGATATTGTCAGCTGTTAATATTTGCTGATATCTCTGGGATCTACTCTATTAGCTATTTAGCTTTGCTTACTAATTTATCATCTTAATTACCCCTTCCTTCATAAATTTCAATAGCCTTTTTGCTTCCATGATTATGGGGTTCCTAATTTCCCTTCTTTAGCAGCACCTTTTTCTGCAAGATTCTGTCTTTGTCTGGAGATTTTAAACATGCATGAAAGTGGTTTTGGTGGTTCATTTATGATTTTGTGCCTGCTTTTCGTGTCATTAATTATGAATTTATGATTATGTTACTTTGCCATAGATATTTGTTCCTCTGGCTTGCAACTATCCATGTTTATTCGATTATGGCTGATATATTTTATTTTTCGAATTGTTTTGTCAACAAAGTAACAGTTGATTGTGATGAAATCTGAGTGATAATTGGATTTTACCATGTTTATTCGATTATGTTATATTCATGTAAGTTTCACGAAATGTGGCCATATGTCTCTAAGATAGTGCATTTTGCCATTTACAGTTATGCATTTCGATGAGCTACGAGTGATAATTGTAGCTAAGATTGTTCATTGTGTGTCATATTAATTAGACTTGTTCATTGATTTCAGGAATGGGAACAAAAATTCAGTCGAAAAGCTATTTGCCAGGATTTTACTCGATGAGGGATCTCAACGAGGATTCTAATAGTTGTAGCTGGCCGCTTTATTACGGGGATAAAACCTTGACAAATGGTCAGTACTACAATACTTTTTTCCCCAAGGCCGTGGTAGATTCATATCCTCAACATGATAAAGACCGATTGAAGAAAAAATTGCTCCAACATGAGGCTATATTTCAGAATCAGGTAATAAGGTCTCAGCTGATGGTGTGCCCTTACTTTTTTAGTATTTTTAAAATTGTCATTTTAAAATGAATTTGAGTGTTTGTTACACTTCGTTTTTTCTTCGATATTTAAGTATTTGAGTTCTGTGTCTTCATCCAGTTATCTGAGCTTCATCGCCTGTATAGAATTCAAAGGGATTTGATGGTTGAAGTAAAAAATAAAGAATTACAGAAAAATCAGATTCCTGTTGAACCATCATCATCATCAAGCTTGTTAGCGTCACAACTTAAAACTGAAGTTGCTCACAACTGGCATATCCCCAACTTCTTCTCTGTGGCAAACTCTGTTTGTGGTAGACCATCGATTTCTGGAATTGAAGATGCTCATTCTCCCCTTAGTTCCGTGAAGGGAAGCAGCATCCAAGTTGGTCCCTTTCTGTCCCCAAATGGACTTAATTCCAAGGACGTTGAGGTGATAGACTGCAGGCCGATGAAAGTGAGAAGGAAAATATTTGATCTTCAACTTCCGGTAGATAAGTACATTGATACTGAAGAAGCTGAAGAGTTCCGGGATGACACAACATCTGGAATGTCAAGTTATCTTCCAAATGGAAATGGGAAAATTGGGCCTGAGAGCGGTGGGAAGCAAGATGCTTTGAGCTCTGATGCATGCTTGAGGGGCAAAATTAGCTTGGCTGACTTGAATGATCCTGTTCAAATCGAAGAAACTGACGGTTCCACATTTTCTCACTTTGTTGGCCATGATACCTATCATGGAGGCCGTGAACCGTCTGCTAAACCAAAGCTAGAACTTCTTGGCTTGCCAAAAGACATTTCTGTTAATTCTCACCACCAAAGTGATAATCGGTCTGTAAACAATATGCATGTTGGTAACGAGTGTGCTAGAGGATTCTTTTCCCATGTGCTTGAAGGTGGTAGCACTCACTTGTCAATTACTGAACTTGCATTATATTCCCGTTTTATTTCTTACCTGTTCAAGTCTTGTATTATATTCTTTGGCTATGGCTGGATGGTATTAGTCTGGTTTCTATGCCACGTCTTGTTTGAATGATAATGGACACTCATAATTCCATTTTTATCATATCGGTTTTCAGGGCACAGTAGAAGCAACTCGACATTTATTTCACGAAGTTTCCAGCCACAGTTGTCTTTATCATACCAGCATGCACATGGTCTTTTTGACAAAGCTCATGATCCACCAACGTATTCACCAACTGATCAAAGCAAGGCAGGTCTCTCAAGAGAAAGAATGCTTCACAGTTTAGAAGTTTCGGAAAGAAATCGTGAAATTTCCAATAACGGCAATCCAGAGTCAAGCATGGCTTTCAATGTTCCTAGTTTGGGTCCATTTGCTTCTTCTGATCTGGTAAGTCTATGGTCTCATTCAGTTTCTTCTTCGGAAAAGCCTTGCAGTAGCTTAAACCAGAAGTCCATGTCAGTTCAGGCTTGCACATTTATGAATTCATCTGGTCTTTATAGTAAGAGTTCTGTGATATCACCCCATTGCAATGGGAATTTTGGAGAGAAGTGGTCGGCGAGTAGCAATTCAAGACTTAACCCATGTTTTGGAAGAGAATTGCCCAATCGAAATGGTTTTTGTTATGGATCCTCGGCAGGATCAAAGGAACTTGCAATACACTTCCTTTCAACCAGTTATGATTATGCGAATGGTGCTGCTGCTGGTAAGGGCGTCTTCGAGCATTTATCTGCTCGTGGTTCGACTAAGCCATACAATTGCTCAAATGATGGTGATATGAAGTCTACAAGTGATGTGAATTTCAATGAGGTGCTTTCAAACAGTTCATCTAACAATCCGGTTTCGCTACGAGGTCCTCAAATAGATGGAGGAATAAAGCATGGAAACCATTCACCGGGGCTGCCATGGCTAAGGGCCAAGCCTGCTTGTAAAAATGAGGGCATAAGTGCTGGGATGGATCTGAATGTTGGAGAGTTGTGCTTCTCTCAATCTTCTCCACAGCAATCTACCAAAAAAGACGAGATTGGAAATGGTATTGTTACACAGAATTTGAAGTCAGTTTCATCCTCCAACAATGCCGATGCCAGCAGGAGTGAAATAAGTGAATGTCTGCGTGATAAAAAGATTCTAGGGATTTCCATTTTCGAAAATCCTTATGTTTCGAAGAACGAGTCTTCTTTTACCTCCCTGTATGTATCTGCTCCTCGGCCATCTGAAAGTGAAGTGGAACATAAGGGGAAAAATAGGTTACTCGATATTAATTTGCCTTGTAATGTGACTGTTGATGCAAGCGAAGACATTGTTGCAGAGAATTCGGCCATAGAGAAGGGAGCAGATAAAAAATTATATAGTTTCAGACATCAAATTGACTTGAACTTGTGTGCCGATGAGGATGAAGCTTCTTTTATACAGAATGTTCCGGGCACCAGTATGAGGATGACTGGAGGAATAATAGATTTGGAAGCTCCACTCGTTCCCGAACCTGAGGATGCTATTCATGGAGAAGAATTATCAGCAAAGGTAGATGTAACTTTGGAATCAGCAGCACAAAGCCAAGATGAGTGCCTGCAGCATGAACTTATGAAGAGTGCAGCTGAGGCAATAGTTGCCATCTCATCAACCATTCAGCACATTCATTTGGATGATGTCAGTTGCAGTTCATCCGAAACTTCTACGACAGACCCCCTGAATTGGTTTGTCGAGACAGTTTCCTCTTTTTGTGAGGATCTTGAGAGCAAGCTCAAGTCTCTTTCGAGAGATAAACATAAGGGCCGAGAGGAATCTTCCTTGGAAGAGATCGATTTCTTTGAGTCAATGATTTTGAGCCTAGCAGAAACCAAGGAAGAGGATTATATGCCCAAACCTCTGGTTCCTGAAAACTTTAAAGTGGAAGAAACAGGAACTACCTCATTGTTAACAACACGAACACGAAAGGGTCAAGGAAGACGAGGAAGGCAACGGAGGGACTTCCAAAGGGACATCCTTCCAGGCCTTGTTTCCCTGTCGAGGCACGAGGTGACACAAGATATTCAGACTTTTGGAGGGCTCATGAGAGCAACAGGTCATTCGTGGCAGTCGGGATTGACAAGAAGAAATTCTAACCGAGGCGGTTGTGGCAGGGGCAGACGACTTTCAGTAACTAGCTCTCCTTCTGCTGTGGCGGCTGCCGCTTCTTGCGCACCATTGGTGCAGCAACTTAATAATATCAAACTGGGGCTGGAGGATCGAAGCCTAACCGGATGGGGAAAGACAACTAGACGGCCTCGCAGACAAAGATGTCCCCAGTACCACCTCTTGCGTTAACCTTATCGAGCATACAACAGAGGGAACTAGGTCATTGTTTCAAATCACATTCGGGAAGAGCTTATTACGTCCCGGGATCGCGTTTTGTACACACGGTAGCCTGAAATCCGGCTATACTTGATTGTATGTCTTCGAGTTCAGTTCGTGAATAACCAACCATAATAGCTATTTTTATTGTTTTCGAGCTGATTCTGACAATGCATGTATACGTAGTAGTACGGTGTTTTTGTTCGATTAATATTTTAGTATTAAAATTTTCCGAAACACAATACATTTAATAACATAACGGATAGGGAAACAAAAGCATATCCTATATATATATATTCGAAATCCATTTCTCCAATCTTGTATCAATTATTATTTTCTGAATTTAAAAATATTTATTATTTTCATACACTAATTAAAAAAGGGGGAAAGAGAGTGGGGAACACGAGAAGAGAGAGCGCGTGGAAAGGAAATGAGGAAGGTCTAAGTTTTGTAAGCTATCGTTGTCTGCGTCGGGAGTGTCAGAGATTGGTCGGTTGTGTGTACGATGTGCGTGGTCTGTCATAGTCTTATATGCCCTTCTAGATTCTCTCTTACCCAATCACCTTTCATTCCCCTTTTATTATTAGGGTAAAGTATATTAATGGTCACTGAATTTTTCTAAAGTTTTCATTTATGTCATCTAACTTTTAAAACATGCAATACAATCACTTAACATTTAGTCCGTTTGTAATATGGTCCCGACGTAACCAACCGTTTGACGCCGTTACACTACCGTTAGTACGTTTGTAATATGGTCACTGAACTTTTCATACGCTTGCATTTAGGTCCCCCAACTTTTAAAACTTGCAACACAGTCATCAATTTCCAAAACATGTAAAAAATTTAATTCGGTCACGATATATCAGTCCCATAATCAACATGAACTTATTAAAAAGAATACGAGCTCACAGGATGCCGAAAACCATAGGTCAGATCAATACAATTCCCAGTAAACTAGTACCAGCAGTCTCCCGGATTGAGTCTGGCGATTTCAATATGTCGATTCCCTGATTTAAAGAAAAACCAAACAAGAAGATAAAAAAAATTTAGCCTAGGACCCTCTTTCACTTCTATTCTGATGGATTGAATATCTTTCATAAGGAGTACTAAAAGTTTTTATTAAGAAGAAAAAAAAAATTAGATTGGTTTTGGTTCAAAACTAACACTGAATATCCAGATAATTGACATGCAGTTCCAGAAAAATAAAAATTTCAACAAAAACACACAATGCGAGCTAAAAATGGGAAAGAGCGAAAGAGGAAAAGTTTACTTCCGGATAGCCCAAAAGAAAATAAATACCTTCTTGTAAGTGAGGGGAGAGACTAAGAAATAAACGCAATCGGTGTTGCGTTCCAGCAATTCTTCCTCCATTTTTTCTTTGTAAATAAAAAGTTGAAAGATAGAGCATTGCTTGGGTTTATAATTTTACATGGCGGAAAATTGAAGAAAAAAAACCAAACGAGAGTGCATGTGAGCGAAAGAGACTGAGAGGTGAATGCGATGTTTGGGATTTCATTATATTTTATCATCTGTTGGAAAATCTTTAACCATAAGAATTAAACGAATAAATTATTATATGCCATTTATACAAAATAATTTCAGCTTTGTTGGTGACTTTCAACAATGATACTTAGTTCATCTTAGTAGTATTAGTCAACTATGCATTTATAACCCCATTTTTTTCTCACAAGCATTTCATCAAACATCTATGCTTCACCTGAGATGACTTGTATCTAACAGTACACCTTGAATCGTTGATGGTCCCGATAGAACTTGGTCAGGTCTTCTCTCAATGGACCCTTATTCAAGTCAACACCTCCACATAATTCAAAGTTAGATTAAAATTTTCCCATGCATCCCCGACTGAAAAGTTACGCTGGAAATGAGAAAAGATAAGCAAAAAAGGAAATTTAAGATCGAAAAGAAATTTGGGGTTTAGAATGAAATTGAGGATTGTGTTGTAAGTTTTAAAAGTTGGGGACCTAAATGCAAGCGCCTGAAAAGTTTAGTGACCATATTGAAAATGTACTAACTGCAGTATAACGACATCAAACGATCGGTTACGTCAGGGACCATATTGCAAACAGACTAAATGTTGGAGGACTGTATTGTAAGTTTTAAAAGTTTGGAGACCTAAATGAAAGCTTCAGAAAAGTTCAATGACCATTACTATACTTTACCCTTATTATTATATTTGGGGTTTTCTTGCTATTTCCAAATTTTAGTTTCTTTTTGTTTATATTTTTAATTTAAGGAATATTAAATAATGAAATATTAACTTTAAAAAAATAAAAGAATAAGATCTGTAAGAATTTATTTAGAAAGACGAAATGTTTCTTATTAATGTTATTTTTAGATGTTAACGATTTTAATAAAAGTGAAATTAGCTTATAATATATTAAATTGAGGTAAAATTAGCAAGTGATAAGAAATTATCAGATTCATCAATAATTGTTGGCAACATTACCAAAGTTGGTGATAACTGCAGACGTATTTGACTTCAATTATATATATATATATATATATATATATATATATATATATATATATATATGTATGTATATTTTATTTTAATCCTTAATAATCAAACACGTATAATTAGACCCAAATATACCAACAGTGGTCATCGACTCTAGGCAATGCTATTAGCAACTTTGACATTCCCCCCACATAATGATTTTGTCCTCAATTTTTTCCATTACAAAATAGTTTTATGAAAAAACAATTTTTGAGATAATAAAAAGTGAAAGCAAATGATTTATTTTGAAATGGAAAAACTGCTTAAAGACCAATTTTAATATTTTATTCATAGTTTGGGACCTATAGTGCAATTAACCCAATAAAATTCTTAAACTTTTAGTACAAAAAGATTTTATAGTTTTCAGTGGGGATCGAGTAAAAAGACTCTTTAAGAGATATTTACATACTGATCAGAAAGAACCTCCACCTTCATCGTCTTCGGGATCAAGCGGAATTTCATGGCGGGGTTTGTTGTATTTCTCGCGAAGCTGCTTGATAGGGATGAAATCTCCGGCAGCATCCATACCGTAAAATAGAAAAGAAATGTAGGGATGATCGAACCTTCTCTGCACATGGATATCGACGGTCACCATGAAATAAAGGGAATAAAATTGAGTATCATGTTGTGTAATTACACGATCCTACTCACCAAGTCTGGTTCTTCTGGGGCTAAAAGATTCTCCTCAGGAACTGCAAAGCGGGAAAAACATATATTTAGTGCACCGGTGCTGGTAAGAACTATGAAAAAGACGAAGAGAACTGCAGTTTCGGATCCTAACCCGATGAAAGTAAAACGAAATGACAATGGAGATTCAACCAGTTTCAACAAACAGAGAGAAGGTAATCAATATTTAAAGGAATCGAGTAAACAGCAATACCGAAATGGTTTACCATATGCTACTAGTAGATTAGGGTCTGCATATACATCAACCAAGACCTGGCAAACAACACAGACCTCATTAGAAGCATATGATTAAATCGATCCATGCCGTGCCCTGAATGATCTCATTCCTGCTACAAACCATAATTGTGTATTCGATTAAATTAGTTCCCCTCAACTTCTCTTAATATTTGAACATTATCACTGCATTAAATATCAGTAAATTCTTATAAAATTGTATTTTGAATAAGAACACGGGTCTCCTTTCTGAGAAAGTACCCAACATCACCTCCCTCTCGCTTGCTCTCTCTTTCTGTAGCATAAGATCCTACAAATATTACATGACAAATCAACTTTAAAGTAGGAAAGCAATGAAGATCGTGTGTTTAAGGTTCAACATTTGAATGATCATCGTCTAGGTTATAGGCTAAGAGAAGTTAGCACCCTATGGAGTTTGATCGTATCTGTTCATTGCATGGTATGATCTTAAAGGAAGCATGCCTAAGACCTGCCTGGATTTAGCTGGTCCAAATGAATTCGGTTTCCGTATAGGAATTATGTTTTATTGGTTTCTCTGTCATATTTGCATTAAAAGCAAAATAATAATATCTCGATTATAGGGAAGAGTATACCACCCACTCTAGAGAGTTGCAATTGTAGTACTAATCAAACCTGATAAAATGGCTGATTAAAACCAAGAGACAACTTTTCAATCTGTGCAGCTTCCATCCATGAGCTTGATTCACAGCACACTGGATCCATCCCACAAACTACAGCTCGATAACCTGAAAATGATAAACAAGTAGAGAAAAAGATAGTAAAAAGAGGACAAAAACCTCATATTGATGCTATGTAAAACTTTAAGGTGTTGTCCTCCACTCCCATCTTCTTTACGTCCTATTTCTCTCCATGTTTACAAAGAAAAAGCAGGTGGGGGGAAGATCGAGTGCGAAAGCAGTAATAACATATTTGATAGCAATCGTTATATGCAGAAAGAAACAGGAATTATTGAACCGAACACTGCAATCTGCATATTATGGTGAAACTTCGAAGAAAGGATGGACGGGAACAAAAAAATAAAAAAGGAAAAATGAAAGACCAGTGGAGATCATATTTGGCTATATACCAAAACTTTTATGCTGGACTTTCTGTCCCAAACGAAATGCATATTTCGCTTTTTCATGTGCCAAAGCTTTTGCAGATGCAGCCAAAGATTCTGCCTCCAGTTTGGAAATGTCATCCCGTAATTGAGCAGCCAAAGCATAATTCTCGTTCTCAATCGCATTTTGCAGTTCGCCACTGCGACAAAACAAAGAAAATCAATAGTCTAAAGGACCCCAAATGTATCTCAAAATCCAATAAAAAAAAGAAGTACTACAAAAATTCACAATCTCTTACAAAAATCAATGGCCTGCACTCTATGAAGACTGCATATAACATAAGCGAGGGACTCACCGTAGACGTACCAAACTTAGAGCCTTATCTTGAGCTTCACTCTTCGGGGATAAACCTCTTTTCGCTTCTTGCTGCTTAAGGATTTCTGCTTCGACCTTCAAAGCAGAACACATACTAATAAACACACTACATACACATTCCCAACTCCAATTATCACCAAGAGAGTCGGATTGCAACCGAGCATACATAAGATTCATGACAGTATATATAAAGCAGTAAAGAACTGATGCATAAAGGGTAAAATGAGAAGTAAATGATTCTACCAAAGCTAATCATTTCAGCAACAATTGACAGCCACGGGGCTAAAAAATGTCAGTTCTAACCTCATTAAGCTTGTTTCTAAGCTGCTGTGCAATTTCATATTCCTCCAAGTTCAAAGCACGCTGCAAATCCACAAACACACAAACACCAATGACCAAATCCTATGAACCGAGAGACAAATACAGAAGCTTGTCTTCGTAAGAAAAGATAAAAATTCATATCATAGATGAAAAAAAAAGCTCTCGTCGAACCTGAACTTGAGTGGCCAAGTCTAACTGGAAAAAGAAAATCAGTATATCTTCATTAGCAGCCTCACTTCGCTCGGAGCTTGCACCCAATTCCTGGTCACCTCCTTTAAATGGCCACACAGCTTTAACCCCAGAGTCCCTTTTCTTCAACAAATTGGGGTTGCCTTTGAAGTAAAAATTCGGCACATACCCATGGCAGAGAGATTGTTTACCAATCCCAGATTTCATTTGTGCTTTTCCAGATTTCATTTGTGCTTTTCCAATTATCTCATAATGCCGCCTCCCAACTACTTCTGTTCCATAAACAGCTTTGTTTCTTGAGCTTGTTAAGCTACTGCTTATTGAAAGGGTCTGCACCATTTTTCTCGGAAAAGAAAAGGGGTTTTTTCCTTTTTTTTAATTGAAATCACTGAAAATGAAATTCTGGGGTATTTAATTTCGTCCTCACAAGATTAAGATCATTAGAAACTGCATTAGTGCAAGATTTCAAGTGAGCAGATGGACAGAGATGAAGGGCAGGGAGAAGAAGATGAAAATCTGTAATCTGGATTACGGGGTTGAGTGTGTTATTGAACAGAGTGTTGACACGTGGAGATGGTTTTAGGCCCGATAGACTCGAAGCCAACATGGATCTTTTCTTGCCTCTGTTTCTGGGCTTGTTTTGAGACATGTTCTTGCTATTTGATTTGTTTTGTCGGGGCTTTCCTTCTCGGCGGGATTATTGTGACAAATACAATCAATATAAATTATATGTTTAAAATATTTAAATTTGATAAATTTTAGTTAATTTAATTTATAAGATTGATTTTAATAAATTTTGTGAAAGAAAAAGTCAAAATTAGGACGAAGTCAAATTTAAAGTAAAAATTCATGACCTGATATGATTAATTATTAGGACGAAGTGAGCTTTTAATTTTCAGGTCAAGATCAAGACAACCAAAAAACTACGTGTATTTGAACTGTCATAAACTGTTGAAACTGTGTATTTGAACGTCTAAGGTCGATGATATACGTATTTTGTTGGGGGTCTACGATAAGACACTTTCCACCGTTCACTTCTAAATCGTGCCTGCAACATTCATGTCCATAAAGAATTAGAATCATTTCTATTGTTATAAACGCTTGAATAACTCGATTCGATTATAAATGATGGCGTGTTTTGATTTAAAGAATAAAAGGATAAAACTAGAGCATTCAACTGAAACACGAAATAAGGGATGGTCAATTGCTCTCGAGGAACATATCTGAATAGCTGCAGAAGCCTATCAACATATACCACCGTCTTCCACACCTGTAGATCAATTCTGGAAACATCAAGTTACGGAAAGATTCCTCAAACAGCTTAATCGGTCTTCGATCAGGAATAACTAAAGACATACCACTTTGTCCACGAACATTTGCAGAGCGAAAATTGTAGTCTTCAAGCGTAAGGTAGGATGGAGAACATATATTGCCTATACAAAACATGTAAGAGGATAAAAAACCCATGGCGCAGTACGAATATTGAAAAATAGATGGATAGCAATTAGCAAGTGATACAACATACATGCAGGTTACGTTGGTGCTTCCGACCAAGTATTTGCTGTAATCTTCTCATCCATCCTAAATCTGGTTGGCTGTTTAGTCCAGAGAGAGAGGAAAGAAAACACACAATTCTAAATATTGTTATCAGGAAAGGGTAAAAAATTCTTTCACTCAAAGAACTCGAACATTTAACGGAACACGTCGAATCTTACACTTGTAAGGATGCAGCAGAGTGGAAGTATACAATAGTATAAGGCTTCTGTATCAAGAGTTCAAATTCCTGAAATCAATAATAAAAAATAATCTTTGCTTGAAAACGAATTATCAATAATAGTAAGCTGTTGAGTGGACATGCTAAAAATCCATTTCCCAAAATGAAGCTGTTTAAATTGTGTCTTCAATGCAACTAGGTCTCGGAATTTAAAATATCCAACAAAAAGTTCTCGGAAGTTAATACCTTTACAACATAGTGAATGAAACGTTCAAGCTCAAGACACCGCAGCAGAAAATGAGCTCCAACAACCATAACAGGATGACCTTCAATGTCCACTCCCCCACAATAACTGAGATAAAACAAATAAACTAAACATTATATTCAGACCAGGAGCAATCTAAACATGTGCAAAATTCATGTGGTTCTGTCACGAAGGAAGGTGGGTTAGGGTTTGGAGGTATTGATTTGTGGAAATCTCAAAGAGAGGAATTAGGGAAGCATCAGTCGAATTTGGGAGAGGATCGAGTGAATTTAGGGATTGAAAGGGGGTTAGGGATTGATTTGTTATTTGAGGAATTGGGGAATTGAAGTGAAGTCAGGCGATGGATAAAGGGTAATGAGATACGGGCTGGCATAGGTGGGTGGATTGCATCGTTGGGCCTATCTAGACTTAATCCAATTTAAGTTATGTATGTGGGCTTTTACGTTTGGGCTTGAGTCTGTTAGATAATATCAGGAAAGAGGTGGGAAATGATGAGTCAGCATCTAAGTAGTTATTTTGTTAGACAGCTGGTACTTGTTAATATATAAATTGTACCAAACCCTTTTGGGGTACCTTATGAATGAAATTGCAAGTTTTCTATATCTATTTCTCTCTAAATTTCTTAAATCCCTAAAAAATTATCTGCTATTCTATCCTAAAACATAACAAATTGGTAATCAGAGCCGAGTTTTGGGATCCAAAATTATTTTTTTCACGCTGGGAAAGACAAGAAAAATACAGAAGACTGGAACCATTGAGGTACTAGAACAAGCAGTAGAAGTGAAGGAAGAGACCTTACCATCTTGGTGGGTTGAGTAGAAGGCAGAGCTGGAAGGAAATATACAAACCTTGGAAGAATGAATGACTGAAAACAGGGGTTATTTGCAGAGAATCCTATATATGATCAATCAGACAGCTGAGGAAAAAGACTCACCTCAGTCAGTCAGGAGTCAACCACCAGCAGCTACACAGCAAAACAAAGGTGAAGGTAAGCAGCCATGCTTAGTTACGGTTCTTAGTGAGCATGAGAAGTATACTTTTCAACCTAATGAACCGGGGATATTAGCTTCTAAACCTGTGGGGTTTACTGGTCCTCTACCTTTTAATCAGAAATTGCAAGAAGAAAATATTATGGGCAGTTCGAGTGAGATTAAAGTGGACAGTAAGGGTTTATTTGGGAGTTCAGGACCTATTCTACCTCGACCTAAATTAGAGCTACAGATGTTTGATGGCAATAATCCCAGAGGATGGGTTAGAAAAGTCCAAAAATATTTTAATCTTTTGGGAGTTCTTGAAGAACAAAAAGTGGATGTGGCTGCAATGTATTTAATGGGAAAAGCTGAGACATGGTTTGATGGCTATATTATGCAGAAGCATAGAGTAACTTGACATGAATTTGAGGCTGATTTGTGTCATAGGTTTTGTGATAGAAACTATTCAGATATTATTGAAGAATTTTATAAGTTGATGCAAAATGGGAGTGTAGAGGAATATCAAGAAAGGTTTGAGGAGCTAAGACCTTACTTACTGCAATAAAATATGCATTTGGGGGAAGATTACTTTGTTTCTAGTTTTATCAATGGTCTCAAGGAAGAATTAAAACATAAAGTGAAGGTGTTAGAGCCCAAGAAATTATCTGAAGCCTACAGACAAGCAAAATTGTATGAGCTAGCTAATGAGATTGAAGGGAAGAAGTATAAATCTTCTAACAAATTTTTTTCTTACACCCCTTAAAATAGTCCACAAGGCAGTGGAAATAAAAGTTTCCTACCCAAGACAGTTCCTCCTAATATCAAAACAAAGCAGAGTTTGGTGGAATATAGGAGGGCACATAATTTGTGTTTCAAATGTGGGGAAAAGTTTCCTCCTGGACACCAGTGCAAGGATAGACAGTTAAACTGCATAAAAGAAGTAGAAGAATCTGCTGAACAGGAGTTAATTAAAGGAGAACCCGAGGAAGTGGAGGAAATAGCAAAGGAAGCCTTGGAAATTTCTATTAATGTTATTACAGGAAATGTGGGGCATACTACTTTGAGAATTCAAGGGCCCATCAGGGGCAAACCTATTAATGTGCTGATTGATAGTGGCAACACTCATAGTTTTGTGACTCCTAAGTGGACTAAAGAAGGAATAGAGGTAGTTAATACTCAGTCACTGGTTATCACAGTAGCTAATGGTGAAAAATTGTTCAGTACTGCCAGAAGCAATAAGGTGAGTTGGAAGATGCAAGGCTATGAATTTCAACATGATTTCATAGTATTGTCCTTGGGAGGCAGTGATATGGTATTGGGGGTGGACTGGATGGAGGAATTTAGCCCTATACTGATGGATTTTAAGGCAAAAACCATTAGTTTTGAGAAGGATGGGGAGACTGTTGTGATTAGAGGTACTAAAAAATTACCACTAATCAGACCCATGACAGGTGAAAAATTTCAGAAATTGGTGGAAAAAGATATTGAATTGACTGGAGAAATGTATTTGCTAAGTGTTGAAGTGCAAGACAGTTTCTTTCCTCTACCTTTACAAGAATTATTGGCAGAGTTTAAGGAAGTATTTAAGGAACCAAAAGGGATGCCTCCTAGGAGAAAACATGATCATGCTATTGTTTTGAAACATGGAACACAACCAGTCAATTTAAGACCCTATAAATTTCCTTATCATCATAAGACTGAAGTGGAAAAGCAGATTGCTGAAATGTTATCCTCTTCTATCATACAAGTAAATAAAAGCTCTTTTGCTTCTCCTTGCTTGCTTATTAAAAAGAAGGATGAAACTTAGAGATTCTGTATAGACTATAGACAACTTAACTCTGCTACAATTAAGAATAAATTTCCTATCCCTATAGTAGAAGACCTATTAGATGAACTACATGGTGCTACTTTCTTTTCAAAGATTGATTTGAGATCTGGTTATTGGCAAATCAAGATTAAAGATGAAGATATTCCTAAAACTGCTTTTAAGACTCACCAAGGACATTATGAATTTAAGGTTATGCCTTTTGGACTTACTAATGTCCCAGCTACTTTTCAAGCTTTTATGAATGATCTGTTTGGAGCTTATTTAAGGAAGTTTGTTCTTGTATTTTTTGATGATATTCTGGTTTACAGTGCTAGTCTGGCAGAACACAAACAATATTTTGAGAATTGTGTTGGAGATTTTGTTGAAGAATAAGTTATATGCAAAGAAGAGTAAATGTTTTTTTTGGGCAGCAGCAAGTATTTGGGGCATCTCATTTCAGCTAAAGGAGTGGCAACTGATCCTACAAAAATTAAAGCTATGTAACAATGGCCTCTACCTAAGAACCTAAAAGCTTTGAGATGGTTCTTGGGTCTCATAGGGTACTATAGAAAATTTATTAAAGGGTATGGAGAATTGAGTACACCCTTAACAAATATGCTGAAAAAAAGATGGATTTCATTGGTCTACAGAAGCCAAAGTAGCTTTTGAAAAATTAAAGGTTGTTATGTGTGAAGCTCCAGTTTTGGCTTTACCCAATTTTGAACAGAATTTTTTTGGAGACTGATGCTAGTTCAAAGGGAATTGGGGCTGTTCTATCTCAGGCAGGCAGACCTATAGCTTACTTGAGCAGGGCTTTGGGTCCTAAGCATGCAGATCTTTCTATCTATGAAAAGGAATATTTGGCTATCCTGATGGCAGTATCTCACTGGAGATACTATTTGGAGAGTGAGTCTTTTGAGATCAAAACAGATCATGAACCCTTAAAATATCTCCTAGAACAGAAATTAACTACAACTATACAGAAGAAGGGTCTTACAAAGTTACTTGGGCTTGATTATACCATTCAATACAGGAAAGGTAAATCTAATACAGTGGCAGATGCACTTTCTAGGCAGCAGATGGATTCTGGTGAATTTTTACAGATGGGGGTCACATTTATAACTCCTACTTGGGTAAATGACATTGAAAAAAAGTTATGAAGCTGATGTCATAGCTCAAGAAAAAATTCCTATTATGGTTCTTCAACCAGACAATATGGAAGACTGGAAGTTAACTAAGGGAGTATTATATTTTAGAAATAGGATCTATATTGGAAGCACATGAGACCTTAGACAGAAGATAATTGTGGCTTTACATGATTCCCCACAAGGAGGACACTCAGGTATTCAAGCTACATACCAGAGAATTAAATCTTATTTTTTTCTGGCCAAGAATGAAGATTATGACTCAAGAACATATTAAGCAGTGTGATATTTGTCAGAGGACTAAAATTGAGCATATTCCTAAGCCTGGCCTATTCCAGTTTCAAATAATGCTTGGGAGGTGATAACAATGGACTTTATTGAAGGGTTACCACCTTCAACAAAGTACAAGTGTATTATGGTGGTGATTGACAAATTTACTAAATATGCTCATTTTTTGCCTTTATCTCATCCCTACACAGTGGTGGAGGTTGCTAAAGTGTATCTTGATCAGGTTTATAAATTGCATGGTCCTCCTAAAGTTGCTATTTCTGACAGAGATAAGTCTTTCACCAGTTTATTTTGGCAGGAATTACTTAAGCAACTAGGGACAACTACTTATTTTAGTACTGCCTATCATCCAGAAACAGATGGTCAAAGTGAAAGACTCAACCAGTGTTTGGAGCAGTATCTAAGGAGTATGTGTTTTCTTAAGCCAAGTTCTTGGTCAAAGTTACTACCACAAGCTGAGTTGTGGTATAACACTAATTACCATACAGCTTTACAGATGACCCCATTTGAGGCATTATATGGGTATAAGCTTCCTAATTTAAATTGGTCAGAAGAATCAAGAGTAGATGCAGTACAAAATATGATGCAACACATGGATCAATTGAATATATTCCTACGAGAACAGCTACTCAAAGCAAGCAATAGAATGAAGCAAATGGTGGATAAAAATCGCACTGACAGGGAATTTCAGGTAGGCGATGAGGTTTACCTCAAACTTCAACCGTATCGACATACATCTCTGGCGTTGAGGAAGAATCTGAAACTTGCTGCTAGGTTTTTTGGTCTTTACAAAATACAGAAGAGAATCGGTCAAGTTACGTATAAACTTGAATTACCACCAGAATCAAAGTTGCATCCGGTGTTTCATGTAAGTTTGCTTAAGAAAAAAGTAGGGAAACAGGGATTTACCTCGATAAATCCTCCAGAGGTTGCATCGGACGGCCAACTAAAAGTTTACCCAGCCACAGTTTTGAATCGACGAGTGGTAAAACAAAACAATCAAGCAGTCAATCAGTTTCTTATCCAGTGGACGAACATGGCTCCCACAGATGCCACTTGGGAAGATGCTACAGTACTGAAGAATCAGTTTCCCGATTTTGATCCTTGGAGACAAGGATCGTCTGATGGAGGGGGTATTGTCACGATGGAAGATGGGTTAAGGTTTGGAGGTATTGATTTGGGGAAATCTCAAAGAGAGGAATTAGGGAAGCATCAGCCGAATTTGGGAGATGATCGAGTGAATTTAGGGATTGAAAGGGGGCTAGGGATTGATTTGTTATCTGAGGAATTGGGGAATTGAAGTGAAGTCATGCAATGGATAAAGGGTAATGAGATACGAGCTGGTATAGGTGGGTGGATTGCGTAGTTGGGCCTATCTAGACTTAATTCAATTTAAGTTATGCATGTGGGCTTTTACGTTTGGGCTTGAGTTTGTTAGATAATATCAGGAAAGAGGCGGGAAATGGTGAGTTAGCATCTAGGTAGTTAATTTGTTAGACATCTGGTACTTGTTAATATATAAATTGTACCAAACCCTTTTGGGGATATCTTATGAATGAAATTGCAAGTTTTATGTATCTATTTCTCTCTAAATTTCTTAAATCCCTAAAAATTTCTCTACTATTTGATCCTAAAACATAACAGGTTCATACTAAATGAACCTAGGTCCCACAAAGAGTAAAAGCTAACAAATAAAAATGGGACATTAAGACAAAGCAGGGGAGAATAAAATGTATCTGGAGTGAAGTGATAAACTTACAGAATTGTCATCTCCGCAATTTCAGAAAGATTAAGAGAATTTGCCTTAGCGAGGTATCTGGAGTGAAGTGAGTTCTTCAGCAGCAGATAATGGAGGCCCACCGAGGTCGCCAAACCCAAGCATCTTAGCAAAATTCCAACCACCTCGGGCTTGAGCAGTTTTTTCCCCATCGTTCTTAGCGTCTCTGATCAGGATCTTTCATCAAGGACATGAAAGCAGGATCCAAATATGTATCCAAGTAACTTGAGTTCCTGAAATATAAACAATTATTTGACATGATATATTAATGACATCAAATTGAAATAGACCATGATCATTTATCATAATCAAAAGCAGCACAATAATTGAAAGAGAATGCCTGAAAACAGCCATAAAACTACATGGAAACTAAGAGAAGCAATAGTTGGTTACATTTCATGAATCCTAATTATCTAGCAACTAGACATAAGTAAAATAATAAAAAGATTTACTTCTTGCTTTAGTAATATATTCCTTAAAAGCTATTGAATCCAAAATTTTGAAAAAACAAATCTCATGTATTATTACAGCATGTAACAAGTGCATGCATCCACATATGGCAACAGAAAAGATGAACTGCGTCATTTCTAGAAAAGGGAAGAATGATTAGGTACATATTTCATCCAACATATTTCCAACCAACCTCAATGACGAATATAGCTTTGTGTGGGTATTCATATCTCAACATGCTTGCATGCAGTTTGAAGAGAGAGAGAGCAAATAAAACGACGGAGAAATGTTGATGATGCAAATGCAGAAAGGACAGGCAAAGCAAAGCATATTTCATAAGGTTTGTAGCTAGTGGAAGTGTTGATGATGCAAATGTATGCATACGAGTAACAGTGAGTGAGTGGCCAAGAGAGACAGAATTACAGAAACACTTCAAAATTTCTTAAAAAACAATCAGGATTGCAAGTAGTAGTCACCCAAGCAAGAAATATGCTTAAGGCGAATCCAAAATATTGAATAGAAACTATTCTGGTTCTAAGTTAAACTTGCTATCACGAGAAACTGCTTGGAAGGAATCCAAGGCTTTGATTTGTTACACCTTAGTCTCTTACAGATATTAATCATTAAAATGTTGGAGAAAGAGCATATTAAACCAGAACTACACAAAGTTTGAAATATAGATAAACCTACATTCCAATATCTGCACATAATTATGCGCTTTTCTCAATCTGGGACCAAGATGGATATAATAAGTACAGAAAGGTTAATCATGAAAGGAATTAACTGACCTTTGTACCAAACCTACATTACTAACGGGGAGTTCAGATGAAGCTTGGACAGGCTTTGGGATAGTCTTCTTGGGCAATGGCTTTATTCTGATTGAACGCTCATGAATGATAGTCTCACCATTCTCATCCCCAACATCAGCAGGAAGCTTGGATATGGCCACCACCTCCTCGTGCTTATCTCAAGGAAAGTAAAGCAGAAGCAATCTGAAATTTACAAAATCAAACGAGAAGATACCTCAGGTCTATAACATTTAAAGAATAAGCAAAAAAGAAAAATAATCATAAAATTCCTCAAGACATTGACGGTGCGTTTGGTTCACGGAATGTAAGATTACCAGTGGGAATAAAAGATTACCAAGGAATAAGATTACTGAGAATGTTACATTACTGTGTTTGGTTGGTTTGGCAGGAATGTAATATTACAGTGTTTGGTTGAAGGAATAAAAGATTACTGGAATGTATATTTTACTAAATTGTCCTTGTTCTATATTTGTTTTTTAACAAATGAAATTCTAAATATTTAAATAAAAATTATTTATATAAAAATTCTATTTGTTGATAATATATTACTTGAGTATTTAAATATACATGTATGATTTTAATTTTAATTAATATTAAATTTTATATAATTTATGTAAAAATATATTAAAATTTTACATTAACATTTAACTAAATGTTTATATTGTGAAAATTCTTCATAGATATTCATAATAATAAAAAAGATGTAAATTATTTTTGTTATCTAAGATATAATATTTATTATATCTTCTATATACAATAATTTATTTATTTATCTTTTATATTTATACTTAATTCTACATACTTTATCATTATTATTTATCTCATTAATTTATATTACAAAAACATAATTCAAATAAGTAAGAAAATATAACACTAAAAATCATATTGTCTATAATTCTATATTTCACCGTCATTCATCATTATCTTTGCTAATATTTTAATAAAATTATTAATACTCGGTTCAAATCTGATTTGTACTTAACTCTTGATTACGAAAAGCAAGCAAGCCAATAATATTCAATCCTAATCTAATTTGTACTTAACTCAGCCATAAAATAATTTGTTCATCCGTCTTTTTTATTTCAATTTTGGTTTTTAAGTATAGTTTTTTTCGGATTTCCAATTTTATAACCACTAGATCACCCGACTCTCAATTGAATTGGTTCGATTGATTGAATTAAAGACCTCGAGACCTTGTTTGGATGTACGTAACATACTAACAGAGAAGTGCAAGCTTTGAGGAGGCCGGGGAATGCATGGGAATCTGGGTGTGTTGGATTTGAGCGTGGATATGCAGGTGGCAAGGACTTCATTGTGGGATCCTTGTGAGGAGAAACTGATTTAACGAAATACTCAAACTCGTGTACTTGAGGTTAATTTTCCAACCGAACAATAAGAATCGAATTTCAGATCAAACAATTACAATTTTATTAGCATTATTTAGAAGGAATAAACAAGTTAAATGGATTCTACTATCAGTCAGTGTATTCTTTCTCTCGGATCAAACCACATCAACCCGGTGTAACAAAATAACAACCCGATGATTATGTTTAATAACAATGCAGCGTTTCATTTCTTCTTTGGATATTCCCTTGCCCCAAAGATGGTTGATCCAACTCTGACATTGGTACTGCCCATTTCAATATGCGGAAACAATGAGACAATCCATTAGACAGTCGTTCTCTCGTAAGCTTTAAAAGAATTGAATGCTACTTCTATGGGGTTTGGTTAGGGAATATGACACAATAGGTACATGAGTATAAAGGTACAACCCTACAAGAGTTCTCGAAATATATGAGAAACTTCGAAAAAATTAAGTATACTCATATCTAACACACCCAAATTTGAGTAACATAGCATGGTTTTGTGCACGGTATGTGGCAGGAGCACATACATTGCACAACAATGTTTTAGTACTAAAGCATAGACAAAGCCAATTGCATACAAATATAAAGTTTTCCTTATCTAGATGGTAATGGGAAAACAATCCTTACAGCTAGCTCAAAGTCGCCAGACATTCTCATTGACAGTTCACATTGTTCTTCTGGTATTCCAAGAGCCTTGCAGACTTCACTTCGGCAATTTGTTAATGTCTGGGTATCAAATAAATATTGTTAGAAAAATAAAGAATCGATTGAAAAGGATGGAAAAATCGAGATAAGAAGTTCAGCCACCTTGAAATTCTCTGGAGTTGATGTATAATCAGGCATCCCGATTGTCATCAATCCACAAAATTGAAGATTCGGGCAATTTAGACTAACATGTTTTGCAAGTTCCACACAACCTGAAGGCTCAACACCAGATTTTGCTGCAATAACATGATGCAGGAAAATACTATGAAAACGATCTCCAAGTGTTGATAAAAGGAGCTTCTTTGTCAGCAAATATACTTGACCTAATCTAACTAGGTACTTAGCCCCAATGAACTAGGTTCCAATAGCCATGTTGATAGAGCATAGTACGGAACTAGAAGCTAAAGAAACAAGACCAGTTTTATCTAGCAAACTTAAAGACAAATACATGACAACACGCTTGAACGTGCAAAGCCTTGACACAACTCAACGAAAAACAATATATTTTCGTTGTAATAAAAATAAATTTACTTACATTCCTCTCCACTGGTGTTCACCTGGACTAAGACTTTCAAAGTTTCCAACCGCACGATTAAGATGATTTGTAATCTGACCCAAAATAAGGAAGATGCTCAGTTTAATGAGGAAAAAACACAAATACTTGGCCACATTATGAATGTTGTTATTGACACTATCAATTGAAAGCTTTGACATAATGATTAATGATATAAGAAAACAAAATCATATAAGTCATTCTCGCTAAAACTAGATTCAAAATTAGGTATAAATTAATTAAAAAAGTTGTCTCTAATTCTGTCTCCAATACATAAAGGAACAGTTTATAGCAATTATACTAATGGAAATGAACAAAATTACCTTCTCATCATCTACAGTTTCCACCATGGCGAGGTTCGGCACAGCAGCTGTATAACAATGAATAATAAGTAAACACACAACAAACATTGCCCTCCAGCAAAACCAAATGAAGTAAAAGTTCAATTTCAGATACCCATTAAAAAAGCTCAGCTTAAAAGCAGTAATAATAAACTATGATGTAAACACGGACATTTTAATCGAAAGTTCCTAAAAACACGTAGCTTTGCTTACCAATCAAAGGTTTCAATTTATTGCTCTGTAAATTCCCAATAAAATGCCACTCTATGTCATCCGAAAGCTGCGATTGCAAGCACGGAAATGATTATTACTTCGGTACTTTATCATTTTCAAAATAGAAATAATTTTTTTGACTAGTTTGATGCTTTTTCTTTTGAATGAAGTGGAGGAAGAACCTGAGGGGCTTTCTCGACAAGTTCTTGGACGTAGTTTTCGTCGAAACATCGATGACCGGTGTCGTACACTTGGCGAACGAGGGAGACGGGTTTCGTTTTACTGACGGCAACGGCGCAGATCCGCTGCGATTCACGACCACATTGCTCGGCGACCTGTTGGACTCTCTGGAGAACTGACCGGAGAGCCGACGCTGCTATTCCGTCAATCACCGCCGACGAGGCTGCCATCTCTTGTTCTCGTTGATGTTGTGGGTAGAGATCCGGTTTGGACTCTTCCAGATTGTTCATCAATATTTGTGATTCTTATTTCCTTCGCTATTGACTGTATTGTCCAAACCTAATTAATCTCAAGAAAATATGTTTTCCATTAAAGAGGTTTACAGATCATCTAAAGAAGAACCGAAAAGATGAAACTGAAGAGAGGGAAGAAAATAACAAAGAGAGCGCGAAGGCAAAAACAACGCTTGGGAGAAAATGAAGGGTATTTTAGCCCAGCACATGGGAATAAAATAATACCTAAGAAAAGTAAGGGATTAACATTCCCGATAAAAGGAGAGAATTTTTTATTGTTGGAAATATATCATTACTCCCTATTGGGAATATTTTCCATCCAAACATGGAAATTTAAATCTGAAAAAAAAATTCCTATCAGGAATCTTGAATTCCATGATCCAATCACCCCGGAAGGAATTACAACAATGCATCCAAACAGAAAAGCCATCTCGGCAAGGTAATAAAAATGAAAAATAATAGTATGATACCTCTTGTAGATCTCAGAATCAGATGATGTGCTAATGCAAAAAACAACAGCTGTAATTTTATATTTCTGCTTTTCAAGAAATCGGCGAACAGTCCCTAAAGAACAGGAAAAAAAAGTTGAACCCATAAACATATAACCTCCAAAACAGTTTAAATAACATATCATATGAAAGACAGGCATGTAAACCCAAACACATATTTTTTTCAAAGAGCTTCAGTCCTTGTCAAAATTATGCATTAAGGTGAATATTTCGAATGAAATGTATCTCAGTTGAAAGGAATGAGTGTTATACAAATGTAAACGGCCCCAAAACATTGTATTTCCTATAACACATTGAATAGTCAATAAAATTATATGCACAACCCATTTCAAATATTCAAAAAATAACATCTAATATTACTTTTCTCTTTCATTTGATAAGAAAACCATTTCAAAATACCTTGGATGTTATCAGGGCCGGCCCTGAGCCCAGGCGAGGGGGGCGACCGCCTAGGGCCCAGGTTTGAAGGGGGCCCATTTTTCTCAAATATTTTTAACTTCTCAGAGCACAAAATCACGAATCTAGGAAAAGCAGGGGCCCATTCTTCTCAACAATCTATCTTGTTTTCTATATTCTAACCCCAAATTGAAACTTTCAATCCCTAACAGGCTAACACCACGACTATCAATCTGTGCGTTGGTGCTTTTGTATTCAACCCACCTCAAGTTTATTGTCAATAGAGGCCTGAATCCATCGTACTTGAATGATTTTGAGCATTCAGGGTTGCTTCTCAGTTCTCATGTTCTTCTGCTTAGATTCCATCGCTTTGCTTTCGGAGAAAACGAGGTTAGTCATGGTGTTTTAATCAGTTCGTAGACTTTCTTTGTTATTTGATAATGATTTTTATGTTTTTTTTTGTGTGTGTAAAAATATGAATGAAATGGAAAGAAGAAGAAGAGGGGAGAGGATCAATCATCAATGGACTTTTGCCTTTGATTTTGTTTACTTTGGAATAACCGACACACAAGATTCCTTTTTGTTGAACATTATGTGAAAGCATAGAAAACCTGCTTTTAATTTTGAGAATCAAACATGACCGTGGACATTAATCAAGACAATAATTAAAGAAATTGCTTTTAGGAACAAATCTTTCTCTTGGTCTCACTTTTTGTTTTATGAATAGTTTAACAGTGCATGTAATGAAGTTGCTGCCAAGTCACTTTTGTTTGCCCTCACTTTGCAGTTCCAACCCTTTTTTTCAGGAAAACACATGGAAAATTTTTTTCTTTTTACTGCTTGATCAAAAAAATCTTGAACCTCCATTAAACTGATATAATCATGCTTTTGACAGAACATGTGTGAACTAGGTGGTCTCTGCCCTTGTTTACTTTACATAACAATAATAAACTTTTTCATGGGATATTTCATAATGAACTAATCCAAAATGTATCTTAGTTTGGCAAACAATGTGTTTTTGAAAGGTATAGAGCCGTAGGGGACAGGAGGGAGGAAGTTATAAAGGTTTTATAATCCTAGATTAATGCTTCAAAAATTCAATTCCATCCCCATGCCTAATAATTAATAAACAAAACTGAAATAATGAAATAACTAATAGCTTAATAGCTCCGCATCCTCCAAATGTGGGTAACAGTGTGATACATGTTATTTAAAAGCCCTTAATTTATTGTATCCGCTCACTTGCTCTCTTTACTTTCTCATTTCTAGTCCAATTCGCTCTCATTTCCAGGCTTTATTTAAAAGCTCTTAATTTTATGTCAGACTCTATTTTGATAAGAGATTTTATGTATCCACTCACTTGCTCTCTTAATGATGTTTTTATTTTGGTGTTCATGTTATAACTATTAATATTTATGTCAACAGTGTCAATTATCAAATTAGGAATTTGGGATTTTATCTTACTCCAATGGGTTACAATTCTAATTGAAGAATCCAGGTGCAATTGTTCTTTTCTTATACTTTTTTTATAGGAATCTTATACTTATTTATTAGAATTTGTTTGTGTTTGACTCTTTGATGAGATGTTGCCTAAAAAACATTTGTCTGGAAGTGAAAAAAGAAAAAAAAGGAAGCTAGAGGAGGAGTTAAAGAAGTCACAAAAAGGTGCTCTTGACAAATTTGTGTTTAAAAAGGATGATTCTCATGAAACTTTGAATCAATCAACTGAAAATTTGCATACCGAAAATCCTGAAAATGTGAATGATGAAGTGAATGATCCAATTGACTTTAATGATGTGCCAATTGATGAAAATGTTGAAAATTTAGGCATTGGTGAAGAAACACTTCCTCATTTGAATATATATGATCCTATAAATTGGGAGAATCTTGACAATAATACGAGGGATATATTAGTTGAAAAAGGGCCCATAAGAGAAATGGATCTTGAATTTCCTGTTGATAAATATTATAGACATTTCTCATATGCATGTTATTCTAGAAAGTTGAGCAATGGTGAGACTAGTGATAGAAAATGGTTAGTTTATTCCAAAAATGTTGACAAAGTATATTGTTTTTGTTGCAAGTTGTTCAAATCGATTAGTAATGTAAGTTTGTTAGCAAATGATGGCTTAAGTGATTGGAAACATATTAGCCAAAGGCTTAAACAACATGAAAATAGTGTTGAACATATGACTAATATGAATATTTGGAATGAATTGAGAGTAAGATTGGATAAAAATCAAACAATCGATAAAAATTTGCAAAAAGAGATTATGAAAGAGAAAGAACGTTGGAGACAAGTGTTACAAAGAATATTCTCAGTTGTGAAATGTCTTGCTAAACATAATCTTGCATTTCGAGGATCTAATGAAAAACTATATCAAGATAACAATGGTAATTTTCTGGGATTGATTGAAATGATTACAGAGTTTGATGTCATTATGCAAGATCATGTTAGACGCATTCAGGATCGTGAAATTCATTATCATTATCTTGGACATAAAATTCAAAATGAGTTCATTTCCCTTTTGTCTCAAAGTGTGAGAAATTCTATCATTAAGATCATTAAAGAGGCTAAATACTTTTCCATAATTCTTGATTGTACGCCTGATGTGAGCCATCAAGAACAAATGACCCTCATAGTTCGATGTGTTAATATATTAAATAACAAAGTTAAAATTGAGGAGTTTTTTTTGGAGTTTCTAAAAGTGGATGATACATCTGGATTAGGACTCTTTAATGAACTACAAAATGTTTTGAAGTCTCTTGATCTTAATGTTGATGATGTGAGGGGACAAGGTTATGATAACGGTTCTAATATGAAAGGAAAGCACCAAGGTGTTCAAAAAAGATTTCTTGAAATTAATCCAAAGCATTATACATGTCTTGTGCTTGTCATAGTCTAAATCTCACTCTTGGTGATATGGCACATTCTTGTGTTAAAGCTATTTCTTTTTTTGGAGTTGTTCAACGCATATATGCATTGTTTTCGGGTTCTACAAAGAGATGGAAAATTTTACTTGATAATGTTCCTGAATTAACTGTGAAATATTTATCAAATACTCGATGGGAGAGTCGAATTAAAAGTGTCAAAGCTATTAGATTTCAATGTCCCCAAATAAGATTGGCTTTGTGTGAGTTATATGAATCTTGTGAAAATGATGCAAAGTCAAAAAGTGAAGCTGAAAGTTTGGTGAATGCACTCTCAAGTTTTGAGTTTTTGCTTGGTGTTGTGATTTGGTATGACATTTTATTTTCTGTTAATATGGTAAGCAAGAAATTACAATCTAAGTCTATGTGCATTGATACTACCATAAGGCAATTAGAAGGTGTGATGTTCTACTTTGAAAAATATAGAGATGAAGGCTTTACAACTAGTATGAATGTAGCTAAAAGTCTTGCTCTTGAAATGGATGTGGAGCCTATCTTTCACACAAAACGTTGTGTGATTAGGAAGAAATTTTTTGGAGAGAATAATGAGGATAACGAAGTTGAATCGCCTGAAGAGTCATTTAGAGTCAATTATTTTTTGGTTGTGGTAGATATGGCAATTACTTCTTTGAAGAATAGATTTGAGAAATTGAAGACATTTGAAAGTATTTTTGGATTTTTATATGATTCAAATAAGTTAAAGTCATTAGATGATAATGAGTTGAAAGAATGTTGTGTTCATTTTCATTCTACCTTTTCTCATGGCAATTCATCGGATGTTGACTTAGATGATCTTTTCTCTGAATTGAAAGTCTTACAAATGACTTTGCCGACAGAATTGTTATCCGCCATTGAAATTCTTAAGTTTGTCAAATTTGCAGATTGTTATCCGAATGCTTCAATTGCTTATAGGATTTTATTAACTGTGCCTGTGACTGTAGCTTCAGCCGAAAGAAGTTTCTCAAAGCTTAAATTAATAAAAACGTACTTGAGGTCATCAATGTCACAAGAAAGGTTGAATGGTTTAGCAATATTAGCTATTGAGAAGGAGATGATAGGAAACATTGATGTTGATGTTATTATCAATGACTTTGCATCTCAAAATGCTAGAAGAACCCGTTTCTTATGAGAATTTGTGTATGTTGTTTTGTAGGTGAGACGTCAATTTTTGATTGAGAGAAACGATTCTAAGAGATGATTGAAGATATAATAGGAGTAAATTGAGTGAAAAATTGTTATGTCTCTTTATATATTTGGTAAAATAATGTTGGTTAATGTAATAGAATCTACTCGTATATTTTTTAATAAAAAAAATTTGTTTGGCGTTTACCGAAATTTATTCTTGAATTTTAAATTATTTTTTTAAGGGCCATTTTCTCTTATTTTGCCTAGGGCCCTTAAAATATCAAGACCGGCCCTGGATGTTATTTATCACTTTCTCTAATAATATCAGCACATAATGAGATGAAATTGGAAAAGTAATACAAAGAAAAGAAAAACTTTGAATTTCCAGACTATAAATTCACGAAATAAGTCGCCAGTGTCCGTGGGGACTTCCCCACCAGCTTTGGCTTTGGCCAACGGCTGAATCATTGTAAAAGCTGCCAGTCAGAATCCCTAACAGTAGTGAACCCGAAGAGCTTTAGGAACTCAAAACTTTAACAATCCAAAATAAGTAATGCATTGTATAATGAAAATAAACAACCGTAATACAGACAGAACACCCATTGCAGTGTATCTTTATGTTGACCAAAATCAATGATCATCGACAAATTTCAACACCCTTTAACCTATTAATATATCAATTATCAGAACTACTATTCACAAATTTCCAATTATTGAACCATCTTCATTGGATACAATCAAAATAAAGGAATGAGCTAGAAATCCTACCCCAGATGCCGAAATTTTAAAAAAAAATCAATAAAACAAGCAATAACTACCAAATTAAGCTTGACAAATTAAGCAATTACATGTCCGGAAAAATACGAAATTTTCTACAAAATTAATCAATTTACAGCACCAATTCAAAATTTGAAGAGATGTATGTAGAAAAATAGCGTACCTCAATTTGACAAGCTGGGGAAAGAAAACTGATCTTCAATTCAATTTAGGGCTTTGAATTTCGTTATTTGTTTGTTTGTTTTTATGTGAAAATGCAACTGTCATTTCTGCGTCGATGCGCTAGCGCTAGCGGTGCTCCTTCTGGCCAGGGATGGATTTGATTGAAAATAAACAAAACTTTGCGTTAATTTTGACCTCTTACTACGGCTGTAAATGAGACGAGACAGATTGTAAGATACTTGAGATCAATTCGATCAAGACTCATAAATACTTATATCGAATGGATTCGACTCGAGCTCTACGAGTTCTTAACGAGCTGAAACGAGCTACTTGATATTCGACTCGAAAAGCTTGTGAGAAGCTCGAAAACATAATATATTAAGATTTTATTTTTTTAAAAATAAATTATTAATAATATTAACATTTATGTATTGATTTTTTAAAAAATACAGTAAGATTTTCATGTATTTAAGGTTCATGTTCGAGTTTGAGTTTGAGGCTTTAATCGAGTTAAGTTTAAGAAATTTTTTCTTCATTTCGAGCCTTTTCGAGCTGCTCACGAGCTTCAGTTCAGGATTTCGAGTTTGAGTCGAGCTTAAAAATTTTAAGCTCGCGAGTTTTCGAGTTGAGTCGAACTTCATTTAAGAGTTTTCGAGTCGAGTCGAGCTCAGCACTACTCGAACTCGACTCGGCTCGTTTACACCCCTACCTCTTACGTCAACACTGGCCCTCTATTTTTCTGTATATTCTCTTTCGAGTCGCTTCCTTGAGGTTAAATTTTGGCTTTGCGATATAAAATTTTAAATAGTTCCCCCTTCTTCTTCTTCTTCTTCTATTTTTCTGTATATTCTCTTTCGAGTCGCTTCCTTGAGGTTAAATTTTGGCTTTGCGATATAAAATTTTAAATAGTTCCCCCTTCTTCTTCTTCTTCTTCTTCTTCTTCTTCTTCTTCTTCCCCCTTCTTCTTCTTCTTCTTCTTCTTCTATAAGACTCGAGTTTAATAAATTTTAATTTAATATGATTGTATAAGATCTATATTTTTAAAAATTCAAATTTAGATTGGCCAAGTTTGTTTTAAATTCAAATTTAGATTGTGTCAAGTTGTGCTTTTTGGATGAGAATATTATATCGGATTTGGATTAAGGTAAAAAAATTGAATTCGATCTAAGATATTAGTGTAATCATCTCTTACATTTAAGGATAATTGTAATAATACTACATATATTATTAGGTCGAATCGGTTGCGAATTTTTATTTCAATAAAGATTGAGTGGAACCTTTTTAAATCCATAACGGATGACCAATAAAAATATATATTACTTTGATTGAGTTGGAATAGATTAAAAATATGATCTATAATAATTATTATTAAAATCAATCGATATAAATATAACATAATAATATGGATATAACATGTTAAGATCCATTTTACTACTATTCTATCAATTACTTCACTATGGTAAATGTACGACTCATTTTATAACTTGTGTGTAAACCATACTTATGAAAAGTGATCAGTGGTCATTCAGGTTATATTATACAGTGATGGATGAAAAAGCAATGAAGGAAAGCTTAATTAGATTTAAATTTTAAAAAAAAATATTTACTGTTTGTAAATTTAATCTTGTTTGATTCAATTTAAAAAGTTCATAATAAAACATTTGATGTAAAAAGTATTTAGAAGAAAAAAAATTGAGGATATGTAATGAATGTAGAGATCAAAAGATTATTGTGCTTATAATCATTTATATGTATTTAAAATTCTAAAAATTGATGTACTTTCGTATATTTATTTTGTTATTTATCATCAACTATAATGATTTTTATTATTATTTTATGATAGTTTATTTATTATTGTCTATAATGTAAATATAATTATTTAATAGAGTAAGAGCTTTGATAAAAATCTAATAACTTGTGGGGCATGAAGTAGTTTTAAATTTGGAGGGAAATTTAGGGAAAATATTAAATGCATTTAGAGTCGGTCTAAACCAAGAATCTTGAAAAATAAAGACTAACACCTAATTTAAATTAAAATAATATATATCAATTAAATTTGAAATTAATAATTTAATCTAATGATAAATTTATTATAATTATAATATAATTTTATAAATATTATTTATAAATTATTTTAAAATATTATTTATAATATAAATATTTATATTTTTTCTATTTTTTAATTTTATAAAATTATAATATATTTGTCTCACTAGATTTGCCCTTTATTGATTTTTTTTAAATTTAAAGTTCTTAAACTTTGATCATGATTATTTTAAATATTTAAAATAATATATTCTATAAAATATATATTTAAAAACTATTTAATTGAAAGTTTTTAAAATATTTTTTTTAATATTTTTATTACTAATAAAATTTAAATAATAATAAATCATTTAAAAATTAATAAAGGATAATTTAAATGGAATGAAGGATGAATTATATATTTATATCATATATACTATATGTATATAATTTTTATAACATTAATATAAGGCATAGGATTCGTTACAGCTGGTGTGGTGCACCCTATGCAGGTACACTTTAAATTGAAATATGTTCTAAAAATGAGTGTGATATCAGTCGGTGAATGTTTTTTCTTTCTAATAAGGTACGTAAATAATCATATTAAAATAATATAATTTCGATTAATTAGTTTTTATGGTTCATTCTTATATAACTTGTTGTTAAGGTATCTAAGTGCTTAAAATATTTATTATTATTATTTTTATAGGTTTAAAATTTGAACATCGGATATATCCCGAATATCATAAAACACATGCATTTCAAATTTATTTAATAGTCATAATATCCCTAATCTGCTAATACTAACACACCTCAACCACAGACTTTTAAAGTAGAAAAACACAAAACACAGAGGAATAAGAAATGACGACAGATCAACTGAGTACCGAATTCGCTTTTTTAGTTCTTCTTCAAGCTTTGAAGAAGCTTTTTCATCATATCATCGCACCTCCCACCAGCCTCTGTTGTTTTCTTAGCCACTTCTTTCATTCTTTTAGCGTTAGTTCTCACTGTTTGATTCTCCATCACCTCCTTTATTTTGTTCCCAATCTCCTCTCCTTTCACCAAATGGTTATTCATTCCCCATCCCCAGTTCTTCATGCAAACCCCCCACCCAGCTGCCTCCATAACCTCCCCAGCGATCATGTGGTCCCCACCATGCGGCCATCCCAGGATTGGGATCCCATGGCAAGATGTTTCCACCACCGAGTTCCATCCACAATGGCTTAGGAACAAACCTACTGCTTTGTGACTCAGTACCTGCCATTGATCCACCCACTCTTTCACAACGAACGCTTCGTTCTTCTTCACTTTGTTCATCACTTGGTGTTCTATAATCTCATCTAGGTCGTCTCCTTTTTCTTCTTTGTCAACAACTTTAGTCCTTACAACCCACAAAAAACTTATATTCGCTTAGTATTAGTCCACTGCCTAGCTCCCTTATTTGCTCTTTAGACATCGCTGACTTACTGCCGAAGCTGACGAAAACCACTGAGCTTTCCTTCTGATTGTCCAGCCACTTCATGAATGGTGAAGACGATGACGAAGATCCCCCCTCGAATGGCAATGGCAGAAACGGTCCAAGGGGGAAAGCTGGCGGCAAGCCGTCTGTTAATTCTGCAGCAGCAAGCATCTCAAAGCATTCCTTTTCGAGCCCTTCGAATGAATTGATCAGAACGCCATCGAAACGCTTGATGCTCTTGCTGGCGTTTGAGAAATTCTTTGCGAAGTAGCTGTTCGGGTCCAAAAGCGGCGGAGGAATCGATGTCTTCGGGATCGATGAAGGGATAGAAGGAAAAGAAGAGACCAGGGAAAACATTCGAGCCGACGAAATGGAGAGAATATAGTTAGGTAGATGGAGATTTTCAGTGATTTCGATCACAGACGACAGTAATGTTATATCGGTGACGACGAAGGAGAGTGGAGGAGACGATGAAGAGAGGATAGGAGAAAACAAGTGAGCAGAGTGGCAAATGGTTGCCCATTGGAGTGCAAAAGGGTCAGTGGTATTAACAGTGGTGGGATCGATGGGGATGACAGTGATCTTCTTGTGGATAACCTGAGGAAATGCAGAGAGAAAATTGGAGATAAGCTGAGATTCAGCCGAAGAAACAATAGGGTGAGAAGTGATTAAAGAGACAGAACATCGGTGGCGGATAAGAGATGCGGCAAGTCTGAGCATTGGTTGAAGATGACCCATTCCGGAGCTTGGGAGCAAAGCAACATGAAGAGACATTATTATATTACTAAAAGCCTTAGGTTGAAGACCTGTGTTTGTGATGCTGTGGAGTTTGGTTGATTGGGGCAGGAGTACTTATAGATTCAACATTTGGTCATTTCAAATTTGGTAACGTCTAGGATCAAGTAGGTGGAATAATAATAGCTCTTGGGGCATCAAGTAGGTGGAATAATAATAGCTCGTGGGGCATCAGGTAGGTTTGAACTTTATGCTACACATAAATTACTAGGGACATAGAGTCAATATATCGAGGAGATTTTTTTTTATAGAAAAATAAGGTTTGCCCAAAAGAAATACTTTGAAAATGCTCATGGGGAAAGCTTATCCGTCCATTGGATTAAAGAGCATTAAATGATGTATTAGGGAGATTTAAATTAAGGTTTCTTAAAAAAAGTTTAGTGCCTAATCATTAAATTTATTTAAGATTTTTTTGTAACTTTAATCACATTAAAGTAATTTGCTCTAACATTTACATCTATCATTCCTGTCATCACTCCATTAAAGAATTAACAATGAAATAGTATAATTGAATATAATATAAAATTTAATGTTATATTTCTGTCAAAAAAATTAATGATATAACTAAAATAATTAATAGTTAAATAATACTCCTTTCCTCCTACTCAAACTCAAACTGTTCTTTATTTTTTATCAACTTTTTAAATTTTGATTTATTATTATTTAAAATTTATTATTGATAAAAATATAAAAAAATATTTTAAAAACTTTTGATCAAGTAATTTTTAAAATATTTATTTTATAAAAATTAATAAAAAATAAAGGCTTAAATGTACTATTGTCCTCTAAACTATATTGTTTATATTGAGTTGCCTTCTAAAAATATTTTTCGAGACGTTTTGACCTATGAATTTTAAATCGTTATCTCATTTGTCTCTACCCATTAACTCCGTTTAAAAATACGAAGGTAAATTACATATTTAGTCATTCAACTATTCATGTAGTTCTATTTTGATTAGCCAAATATTTTTTCCCTCAAAATCATCACTAAATTACATATTTTTTTTGTCCCCGCCTCCGCTTCCAGATACTGCAATATTTCATCTCTTTGACTTATGAAAAAAATAGTTTATAGACCAAAATAGAATCATAAGAATAGTTGAATAATTAAATATATAATTTATTTTTGTGTTTTTTAAAGAAATTAACGAATTTGGACAACTGAAATAACGATTTAAATTTCAAGAGACAAAATGTCTTAAAAATATTTTAAGGATAATTCGATAGTCTAATTTAGAGATTAGTGGTGCATTTAAACCGAAGATAAATTTAGTGAGATAGTAGTTTATAAATGATGTGATTAACGAATTTGTTCTTTTATAGGTGTCACGCCCCCAGAACTTCGACGCCTCACACCGTCGGAATATCAGAGTCAAGGTCTGACGGGTCGTGCGGCCTTAGACGCTTTAGACGCTCCTCGGTCTTATCGGCGACTAAGTAAGCCTTACCCAAGCTAAGTGAGTGTGCAAACTCACAAAGGTTGGAACCAAGCCCTCAAGGCTTCGGATTGCGGAAGCTTTAGAATGCCGACAAGGTCGGACTATCGTGTGGAAGTGCTAACACGAAGGTAGCTACTCCTGGCCACCGAGATAGGCAACAAGAACAAAGAACTAAGAACTCAGAAAGAATAGAGCAAATGCCTCAGAGCTTTATTACTCTCTCACAAAGAGAAGAATGGAATTGGGTGATTACAAATGAGGAGGAGAGCTCTCTATTTATAGGGGAGCTCCCTCTCAATCGATGGCTAAGATCATTTTACATGAAGGGCTAGGATTGATTCCCACCTAACCCAATCCCTTAAATCAAGGAAATCCCACCTAACATTATCCTTCTAGAATCCTCCAAGGAATGGGCCAGATCTGATGGTTCTAGGCAAGCCCAATAGTCTGTATAATTCTCTTACAGATATCTGCTCGCATGTCTCGGTTCGAATCCACGAGCCTCGACAACACTGCCCCCATCTCCCTCGTCGCTCCTCTCGGACGCCTCGGAATAGATCCTTCACGGACTTGTTAAGCATTCTCCAAGAATTGGCTAAGTCTGGTGGTCACGGTAAGTCCGATTCTCCATATTGAACCTCTTGGTCGGACGCTTACACCAATGTCTCGGACCCAAGTTTCTAGCCCGTGACATTCTCCCCCACCGAACCTAGCGACGCCCTCGTCGCTGCACTCGACGATCCTGGGCAACACCATCTTGGAAACTCTTTAGTGCCTTGGCTTGTCGCGGTTCTCCCATACGAACTGCTTGCCTTGGCTTTTGCCTCATGTAACTTCCCGATCTTTCACGCCATAGTTCACATCAACTTGGTTGCCTTTCAACGCCTCTGCTTGCTCACGTCCTCCCATAAGGACTCGGCCTCCCATAATGGCTGTTCTTGCTTCGGCTCTTGCCGCCAAGTGATGAAATGGGCTAACACGCCCAAAAGTGCATCTCTTCCATAGGAACTCTTTCCTACGAGTCTTGATTTGCCTTGGTTTGGACCTCCCTGTCCCTTGCGGCAAAGTCTTGGATCCCATCCAAACTTTGTTCCTTCCGCGTTAAGAGTTAGGTCTTGCCCGACCTACACTCACTTAAAATTGCAAATCAAGCTCACAAGAACACAAGAATAATGTTGAGATGTACCTTCCCCTCTGATTTAGTTGGCATTTACTCAAATTTTTGCGTCAGCCCTTCTTGCTCAATGAAGTCTGACACTCCCCGCATTGAACCCTTGTCATTGGAGTTCTTTGCGCCATCCTGCATCGGCACTTTCTCGCGGTAAAGTACGATGCCCCTCCTTGCTTCATCCCTTCTAACATGAAGGTTGGAGCTCGCTTCCCACCTTTGAAATGGGTGGTGTCTCCATGGTTGCCTTGTCCCTCAACGTCTTAGCCTCCTTCGACTCTTGTCTACGAGTCTTTGAAGGATTGTTCCTCTCTTGAACATCCTCGGTAAGCCCTTGTCTCGACTCCTTGGACATGGACAACTCGGTCTTCCCTTGGCCTCTACTTGCTTTGGCAGAAATGAACCGTATTGAGCCAATCCTCAGTGCCCCTTCGATCCTTGGTGTGTCCTCTTCTCCGGACAACTCGATCCTGGGCTCATCCATCACCTTGGATGACTCGGCTCCCCTCGGGTAATCTCGCAATACTGTTGGCACCTCAAGTTTGTGCCCCTTCGCTTGCTTGACTCTTACCCTCGGCTTAGCGTCTGTGTCACTTGAACTAGTGCACACATCATCACCAGATCCACCGTCTGGTTCATCATTTTTGAGTGGACTTTCCCTACCACTCGAGGAACAACATTCCTCATCCTTCGACTTGCCTTCATTGCGGGATCGCTTGCCGCTACCTTCGGCTCTCGGCTTTGGTTTGGAAGTCTTGTTCTTCTTGACTCCAAACTCTTTGATGGACTCCGCGGTTGTCAAGGCTTCAGATAGCTCCTTGACTTCCCTTCGCTCCAACGCCCTCTTTGCCCACGGCTTTAATCCGAACATGAAGGTGAAGAATCCCTCTTCTTCAGTCAAACTTGGGACTTTGAGCATGAGTCTTCTGAATCGGCTCACATACTCCTTGAGTGTCCCTTTATGCCTAAGGCGCCTCAGCTTGGACCACGCCTCCATCCTGGCATATTGTGAGCGAACCTGCTCACTTTGAACCCTCGGCTTGACGGCTTTATTGCTTGCTATCGCACCGGGTCTTTCCTTGTGCTCGACTGCTTTGACACCCGCAGTCTCGTCACGTCTCGATCCTGGGCGAACTACTTGACAGCTTGTAGTCGCTCCACACTTGCCCCTTGATTCGGCTACTTTGGAACATGTAGCCTCGTCAAGTATTGCCCCTGACTTGATTGCTCGATCATTCGCAATCGCATCTGGCTTCCTTTTCAGCTTGACCGCCTCATCATCGACAGCCTTGCCTCGTTTTGATCTTTGCTTGGCCGCATTGATCCCATCAATCGGACCAAGTCTTTCCCTTGACTTGGCAGCTTGAACTCTTCTGCCTCTGCCAATGTTTGCTACTCCTCCTTCTCCCATCCTCTCCATGATGGTTGTAAGGCGACGTTTCTCGGGACATCCTCTAATCAAGTGAGGACCATCACAGAAGTAGCACTTGAGCTTTTCCTTGCTCGCATTCTTCTTTTCCCCGGACTTGGCATTGCCATTCTTACCCGATGGCTTTCCTTGGCCGCGAACAGTCGATGGCTCAACTTGGCCACTCGAAGAGCTTTCTATACCATCTCCCCGCTGCACCATTTCCCGGTCTCCCCCATTGTTGCCACTATCCCTGGGCATGGGCCTGGACGACACATTGCTACTTGGCTTGACATCAGCAAGCTCGGTTAGCGTTCCGGCTACAGCTATGGCTCCCGAAAGTCTCTGGGGCATCACCTTGCTCTTCCCCGAGCATCGCCCCTGGTCTAAGTCCTTCCAAGAAGGTCTTGAGCGCACCCCATTCACTCATTGCTTCCTTGCATATGAGTAGCTCCCTCTTGAGCTCATCCACCTCACTTCTCAAAGCCGCTACCTCGGCTTCTTGGGCATTTCTCCCTCGAACCATCTCCAACTCGTCAAGAACTCGTTGCGTCTCGACCTTGAATCTGCCCTCCATGGACTCTAATCGATCAAGGCGGGACTCCACAACACCCTGGGTCTGCTTGGCCTCATCCTCGGGCTTGTTCAAGTCTACCGACCCTTTGTTCCCACGAAGTTGAGAAATGCTCTAGATTAATGAGCTTCTCGGTATGGTCAGCAATAACTTCCATCCAGTAAGCCCACTTCTCATTCAACGAGAGTTCTTCTTGTTCCTCATGAAGACTCTCCTCGTCTTCATGAGAGAACGTGTCTCGCTCGGACATGCCTTCGGCGTCACCCTTGAGCCTCTCTACCTCGAAAACCGGCTCCCCTTGGTGTGCTATAGTTGCCTCAAACATTCCTTGCGATCTCGTCACGGCATCCTCATGCTTGGACACCGACGATGCTCTTGAGTCCAACGGACTCTCTTCCCGTTTCCCACCATGGCACTCCTTGCCTTTGCGTGCAGAAACTCCTCTTTTCTTGTGCCCCATTCAATTATCAATTTAGATTGAACGAAGAGTAAGTAAATAGAACTTACCCGGTTTCGCACCTTCCACCAAACACAGTTGAAACGATCGTTGTTTGCCCACAACGACTCGCTCTGATACCACTTGTCACGCCCCCAGAACTTCGACGCCTCACACCGTCGGAATATCAGAGTCAAGGTCTGACGGGTCGTGCGGCCTTAGACGCTTTAGACGCTCCTCGGTCTTATCGGCGACTAAGTAAGCCTTACCCAAGCTAAGTGAGTGTGCAAACTCACAAAGGTTGGAACCAAGCCCTCAAGGCTTCGGATTGCGGAAGCTTTAGAATGCCGACAAGGTCGGACTATCGTGTGGAAGTGCTAACACGAAGGTAGCTACTCCTGGCCACCGAGATAGGCAACAAGAACAAAGAACTAAGAACTCAGAAAGAATAGAGCAAATGCCTCAGAGCTTTATTACTCTCTCACAAAGAGAGAAGAATGGAATTGGGTGATTACAAATGAGGAGGAGAGCTCTCTATTTATAGGGGAGCTCCCTCTCAATCGATGGCTAAGATCATTTTACATGAAGGGCTAGGATTGATTCCCACCTAACCCAATCCCTTAAATCAAGGAAATCCCACCTAACATTATCCTTCTAGAATCCTCCAAGGAATGGGCCAGATCTGATGGTTCTAGGCAAGCCCAATAGTCTGTATAATTCTCTTACAGATATCTGCTCGCATGTCTCGGTTCGAATCCACGAGCCTCGACAACACTGCCCCCATCTCCCTCGTCGCTCCTCTCGGACGCCTCGGAATAGATCCTTCACGAACTTGTTAAGCATTCTCCAAGAATTGGCTAAGTCTGGTGGTCACGGTAAGTCCGATTCTCCATATTGAACCTCTTGGTCGGACACTTACACCAATGTCTCGGACCCAAGTTTCTAGCCCGTGACATAGGGATGTGACTAGGAACGGGACCTTCTCCAAATCCAATTAATGAGCTTCATTGTCACGTTTGTAACGTTTTCAAATAATAGTTTAAAAATAAAACTAAATATAATAATTAAAATAGAAAATAACCTCAGTGACTAAAAAATCTCATATAATATACGATTTTAATCAATTTTTTTTGGATTTACCAAAATGACCAACAAAATCGCAATGCGATCGCTAATTCGCAACGCGATCTCCATTATCGCAAATCAGTTTCTAGATTCGCAACGCGATTATGACTATCGCAATGCGATTTTCCAATTTCGCGTTGCGATTTTCCCAATTCGTAATGCGAATAAGTAAATCGCAATGCGAATTTGGAAAATCGCAATGCGAATTTGGAAAATCGCAACGCGATACTGACTATCGCAACGCGATAATACAAAATCGCAACGCGATACTGACTTTCGCAACGCGATACTTAATTTCGCAACGCGATACTGACTTTCGCAACGAGATAATACATAATCGCAATGCGATTTTCAAAGCGCCATTAGTATCGCAAAGCGTATTTTATTTTCAAATTCCAAACACGAATATTAATATATTGGAACACTGAACCGTCCACAGTATATCCCGTAATCGCAACTCATAACCTAAAACCTAAAATCACAACTCAGTCCCATCTCCATCTCTCACTCTCTCACCCATCTCCGACGAAATCCGTCCCCATCTCCGGTGAAATCCGTCTATCTCCATCTCTCAGAGCCACCCTCACAATCAGAAATGGAAAATCAACCAAATCAACCACTGAGGGTTAGTTTTTTTAATTATTTTCTTTTTGAAATTTTTACATTATTATTAGGTTTTTCATATTGAAATTGATGATAAGTTTACTGGTAATTTCAATAATAGATTAACCATTTCACTTAGATTGCTTATTAAATCAACCGAGAATCACAACGCGAAATGAAAATCGCAACGACAAAATCGCAATGCGATTTTATTCTCTCGTTGCGATAGTCAAATTCGCGTTGCGATTGTCATTTTCATGTTGCGATTTTCATTTTCAGAAACTATTCTTCTTCTGTAAATTGAAACTTGAATGAATTGCATTACTTCAACCAAAAAAATAAGACAAATAAGAAATTCACAGTGTTGCAAATTTAAGTTTGAAGAATAAACTACTACTTTTTATGTTTATTATTGTTTTTGGTATATCTTCACAGTGTAGTTTTTGGTATATCTAACTTAGTATGTTTATTGTTTTTGTAGAACTTTTATTCGGCTCAATTGACCTTAAGAAATAAAGTCAGCCTGGCCAAAACAATTGCGTCGAAGCTTTCACCTGCACAAAGAAAAATGTTTGAGGATACTTGCTTCGGGCCATGGCTGAAAGTACAACATCCCGGTGGAGATGCGATGTTGACACACCTGTTTCTTCAAACCATGACTAGAGATCTACCAGATACTATACAACGTCGTGATGAAGAGATATAGTTTGATTTTCCACCAGCGTATACGTGTTTTGGGCGGGAGGAGTTTTGTTTAATCACCGGTCTACGCTTCGGACACGATGATGTAGGTCGGTACACTAGACACATTACCCGCCCATCATGGTTATCCCGGATTTTTCCTGAGCTGGAGAGGCCGAATCTACACGTGGAAGACCTGACGAGATTATTGAATAAGAAAGATGGTTTTACTCGGATGCATGACGTCGATGTTGTCCGAGTATGCCTTCTAATACTTTTACATGCCGGCTTTTTAGGCAGAGAGGCCAGACAACCTATTCCGAATGATCTAATCAAATTGGTAGAAGACCTAAATGTGTGGAACCTGTTTCCGTGGGGCTCGTATTTATGGAAAGCTACATGGAATAAGTTATCGTCTGCCTTGGATGATCGAAAAAGTTTGCATGGCGATGGTTCCAAATACACTTTGACAGGCTTATTTGGGCCTTTAAGGTAAGAATTTTTATATAATGTTTCCAAAATTATAAGTATTATTTAACAATTACTAATGTTTGTTATTATATTGTTTGTAGATTTGGATATTTGAGGCCTTTCCCGCCATGAAGACATATGCAATAAAAACTTCAAATGATATTCCCAGGGCTATTTCCTGGAAGAGGAAACAGACCTTGTAATGGGAAGATTTACTACGGTATACGACAATAAATAATGTAAGTTAACATAAATACTACCATATGTTTATAAACAAGTTATTACTAATACACGTTTAACTTTGTTTGAGCTTTTATATTGTTAGGAGGCCAACACTCCATTACAGAGGCTGACACCCACGGAAGCTGAGCTTGCCACTGATTAGTGGCAAGCTAGTAAGTGTTTTTTTGATGGCACGGATGATGAGCAGCCTCCACTTCGGGAGCCATCACCTCACCCAGAGCCATCACCTGATCGACCCGACTATACACCTCCACAACGACAACCATCACCTATTCTGTCACATCATCGAGCCTCTTCTCCACCATCACCGCAAGATAGGCTACCGGCAAAGTTGCCACGACGTTTATCTCCCTGTTCTCCACCTCCACCTCCACGGGATGAGTTAGGGGAGTTACGTGTTGAGGTCAATGCCTTGCGTGAGGAGGTCGGTACTTTACGCAAATACGATGGTGCATGGCGTGTTGAGGTGTCTACTTTACGCGGTGAGGTAGCCGCTCTACGTGAGATGGTAGCATCGTTGCAGAATGAGGTTCATACTCTACGCAACGAGGTAAGTTTAAGATTTTTCATATTTAACTTGATGATAATTTACTCGTAATTTCACTTAGATTAACCATTTCACTTAGATTGCTTAATAAATTCATTCGGTTGCTGCCAATACTGCTAAACTGTTTTTGTTAGTATTTTTTTTTGGTTTTATTTTTGTCTTTTGGTTGAAGTAATGCAATCCATTCAAGTTTCAATTTGCAGAAGAAGAATAGTTTACTTTCGCAACACGAAAATGACTATCGCAATGCGATAATGGCTATCGCAATGCGAAATAAAAATTGCAATGACAAAATCGCAATGCGAAATGAAAATCGCAACGACAAAATCGCAACGCGAAATGAAAATTGCAATGCGATTTGTGTTTCACGTTGCGATTTTGTCGTTGCGATTTTCATTTCACATTGCGATTTTGTCGTTGCGATTTTCATTTCGCATTGCGATAGCCATTTCCGCGTTGCGATAGCCATTTCCGCGTTGCGATAGTCATTTTCGCATTGCGAAAGTAAGTTTCGTGTTGCGAAAGTAAACTATTCTTCTTCTGGAATGTTTATATATGTTTTCCTTTTAAATGTTTATATAAATGCTTACTTCTGGAATGTTATCTGATGCATTTTGTGAATTATGATAGAATAATGACTTGGGTGAATACAATGCAAGTTTGAAACATATTTGTCTTTGTTTAATATCATGTCTGTTTATTTACTGATTTATGTATTAATTTTTTTAAGCGGCCCGATAAGGTGGATGCTTTACATCGGATTTTCCTTGCACGACAAAGTTCACGCATCAGACGGCGTGCACGTGCTATTACGTCTCCGTTCACCCCAATGGTGCGAAGACTCCGCAAGAAGAAGCCCGACTCACCTGTCATCCCTCAAGAGTCCCCTCCAATTGTTCAAGAGGCCCCTATCATCCCTCAAGAGTCCCCCCCACCGTTCAAGAGGCCACTGTCATCGTTGAAGAGGTCACTCCTACCATTCCAGAGCCCGATTCACATGGGGTAATATATCGAATTATTGAGAAACCCCCACCGTTACCGGACATGATGGATGAGAGTTGGCTCTCGTATGAGTTACCGGCTAGTACCCTTTCGGTATCTGAAGTGGAGAGGAGACAACTACCGGAAACAATTCTGGATAATACCCTTTGGGCTAAGACCGCAGTTGATTTTTATTTACATGAGCGGAGCCAAGGGTGTTACACTGACATAAGCAAACTCAACGATGAGATGTATTTGTTGCTTAATCGGTTTTGGTGGGGTGTGTTATTAGGGGTTGAAGACAGTGGCTATTTCGATGGAGAGGTAAGTCTTATATTTGTCTTATATATGATTTTGATTAATTTTTTTTAAAAAATTAATGTAATTCACTAATATATGTCTTTTTTGTAAAACAACATATCGATGCGTGGGTGTCACGTCTTCTAATAATAAGGAAGCTTAGGAAAAATAAAAAAAATCGCGATATACAATAATGTCGGCGGCTTTTCACGCAGTTCACTTGTAGAATCAACGAGATGAATCATTTTCGTTGGGCAATGGACAAGCTAAACTTTATCCTGCATGGTGGGAGGTCGATAAGGTTAGTGTTTATTTTTTAAATTTTTTAAAGGTGTTCATAAATAAGTGCGCAAATAAATGAATTATTACTTATGATTGTAGGTGTTTATCCCTATTTTGGAACGTCGTCATTGACTTCTCGTCCAACTTCAGCTCTCATCCCTGAAGATAATAGTATATGACAGCATGATAAATTACATATCACTGTCTGATTTGAGAGATATTATCAAGGGATGGAGCTCTCATTTGGCTAAATTCTTGGATGGGATTAATTATTGGACTCATTCTGGACACAAGAAGCCAAAGAAGTTCAATGTCACAGTTGTCAGAGACGAGACCACGCCACAACAATCATCGGGAGCCAGAGGGGATTGTGGTCCTCTCGTATGCATGTGCTTGGCGCGTTTGACGACGGGAAGCACAGAGTTTCTACCTCCCACCGATAGAGATAGAGCTGCAGTATGCTTATGGTTTCAGCATTATATGGCTAGAGCGATATATTCGAGACGCTGCCTACCTGCATCCGCGTTATGAAAGTATCCATTGTTAATTGGTAAGTCAAATGCAAGTTTTGTTAACATATATACTCATTTTGGTTTGAAAATGTTTGGTTAAGTACCTAGAATTCAATAATTTGCTGTTTGTAGGTTTTAGATGTGTAGGAAGTCTTGTTTGAGCAAATGTTTGGTTTCTGCAGGTTAATCCTTAAGTGAGCTGCGTGAAATGGATGTACGGGTGCAAAAGTTGATTCATTGATTCAATAATTGATGAGGAAATAAGAATTATTATTATTTTTTGATTGTTTAATTGATTTGTAAAAAATGATTTGTAAATGTTGATTTGTTTAATTGATGTGTACATAATTCTTATTTGTGCTTGTTTAATTGATTGAAATGTAATAGTTGATTTGTTGATTTTCAATCTGCATTATGTTGAAGGCAAAACAGACTATCGCAACACGAAACTGACTATCGCAACGAGAGAATCGCAATGCGAAATGAAAATCGCAATGCGAAATGGCTATCGCAACGAGAAAATCGCAATGCGATTTTCATTTTGCATTGCCATTTTCGCGTTGCGATAGTCATTTTCGCGTTGCGATTTCCCCGTTGCGATAGTCAAATGAATGTCTAATAAGTGATAACAACTGAACATATCATAGCAATGTTCAAACTCAAGTTACTAATGCATGCCTAACTGAAAATGTTAAAAGTGCACACATAAAATACACATAATACAACGTTTGCATTTAAAAATCACCTAAGTTAACAGTCCCAAAAGGTGAAGCCGGTTGTGATTGAGATTTTGAAGATGATTGCGATTTTCAGAATCTCGTTGCGAAAGTCAGAATCGCGTTGCGAAAGTCAGTATCGCGTTGCGAAAATCAGTATCGCGTTGCGATTTTGTATTATCGCATTGCGATAGTCAGTATCGCATTACGATTTTCCAAATTCGCATTGCGATTTACTTATTCGCATTGCGAATTGGGAAAATCGCAACGTGATACTTACTTTCGCAACGCGATACTGACTTTTGCAACGCGATTCTGACTTTCGCAACGAGATTCTGACTATCGCAACGAGATAATACAGAATCGCAATGCGATTTTCAAAGTTCGCAACACAAATTTTTTGTGTATATATCTACGCAGCAGCAACAACTCATAACCTAAATCCCTAAATCACAACTCATTCCATCTCCATCTATCACTCTCTCCGGCGACATCCGTTCCTATATCCTTTCATACATCCTTCCTCATCCGGCAACATGTCTTAGTTTCGCAGCTCGTTTGTTTAGTAAATTAATTTACAACCATGAAATCATCTAATGTTGATCATGTTTGGATAGATTTGTGTTTTGGAGGGTCATGGGAGAATGTTCATGGTGTTTTACATATATGCCTTTACCCTATAATCTTCAACTAAAACTGTCATTAAAAAAGTTAACTTATGAAACTCTAATGTTACGTGTTTCAAAGAAATTGAATTTAGAGCCCCTAAGTGGATTTAGGCTATCTTATCAGAGAAATGGTAAAGTTTTTTGTTAACCGACAATGAAGATGTTAACGATTCATTGCTTACATTAGTGTTTCAAGTGATGATGTTACATTGTATGTTGTTGAACCTAGAAGTAGTATTGTTGGGTCAGTAGCGGGTAGTAATCAACTAAGTTTTTCTCAAAACCCACAACCTTTCTCTAATCCAAATCCTAATCAACTTTCAGCACTAAATTCCGGTTTTCGTATTGACCAATTAGACGATGATGAGCCAACATAAAAAATTGTGAGTACTAGTCAGTATTCAAAATTTGATCTTGGTCAATACCCGGACTTTGATATTGGTCAATACTCAGATTTTGATGATGTTTCAGAAGAAGAAACAGACCCTGCGTGTAATGATTTTGATATTGGTCAATACCCGAATTTTGATGAAAAACCGTTGCCGAGGAAGATGTTGTTGATGATAATGAGGAGGAAGTTACGACTGTGAATGAACATGTTGAACATCCATTCTGTAATTCATATAATCCTGAAGAAAAAGAAGAAGAAAAGTCCCCGAAGAAAAAAAAATGCCACGGGAGTATAACTGGAATATGCCAGAATTACTTCAGATACCGGAAGAAGAGTTGGTAAAGAAAGCAGTTCATTGTTACACAAAAGTTATTCGTATCAAGAAAGATGATTGTTTTGATACAAAGGAAGACTTGAAGATAGCTTTGTATACGAAATGTTTGGAAGATGGCTATCAACTAAAAGTTAACAAATCAAGCAAAGATCGTTTCGAAACAAGGTGTATGATTGACAAAAACTGTACGTGGCGTATGATTGCAAAGAGGATAAAAGATTGCGAAATGTTTTAAGTTAGGACTTTTATTGATAAACATACATGTTCAAGAACCCAAGTTTTTCCTCACCATAGACAGGCAAACAAAAAGGTGTTGGGTGGTTTTCTGGCTGAGTTAATGTTTTTGAATGGCAGGGTATATCGTGGACATGAAATTATGATTGACATGAATGCTCGGTTCAAGATTAGTATATCATATTCTCAAGCTTGGAGAGCCAAATGTTATGCCTTGGAATTGTTGAGGGGGTCGCCAGAAGCATCGTTTGCCCAACTGCCGGCTTATTGTCACAATTTAAAGCTAAAAAATCCTGGGTCGGTAACTCATATCAAAACAGATACAGATGGACGCTTTGAGTTGCTGTTTATCGCCATTGGTGCTGCGGTTAGTAAATCAATATAATTCTGTTGACTTATTTTTGTTAGTTACATGCATTTCACATTTAAATGATTATATTTCTTGTGTATATTATTTTGTAGATTCGTTCGTTTATTACTTGCATGCCCAGTTATTATAGTTGACGGAGCACATTTGAAAGGTCGATACCTTGGAGTAAACTTATTAGTAGTAGCCATGGATGCTAATAATAGATATTGTCAATAGCTTACGGGGTTGGCAAATCTGAAACCTCTGATTCATGGACATGGTTTATGGGGCATCTTAGGGATTGCATAGGTCCTATTAGCAATCTGACAATCATATCCGATAGGGCAAACTCAATTGACAACGCTGTTAGAAGGTGTTTCCCATATGCTTTTCATGGACTTTGTGGTGTTCATTTGTATAGAAATCTAAAATCAAGGTCTGCTGGTATAAAAAAGCACAAATGGACATACTGGAAGGCTGTAAAAGCTTATCGGGAAGTGGATTTCAATAAGCATATAAATTGTTTAAGACGTGTTTTGCCTCAGTGTGCTCAAACACTAGAAGATGTCGGGTTTGAAAGATGGTCAAGAGTACATCAACTTGGAGCAAGATATGGTTTCATGACGTCTAATAGTGCAGAATCAATCAACGCTCTAAGTCGTCATTCCCAGAAATTACCCATTACTATGTTAATGGAGTTTTTTCGAGCCTCTATTCAACAGTGGTACTACAAGAAAAGAAACCATACAGGTATTATTTCTTTGAATTCGTAACTTATCATATATTTTACTAAGTATTATTTATTTAAATTTACAGGAACATTGGAACATCATGTTACACCATGGACTGAAAAAAAGATAACGAAACGTGTTGTGAAGTCAACGTCATAGAGAGTTGAACCATGTTCAAACACTTTGTTTGAAGTACTGGATAATAACTTAAATGAGCTTGTCGATCTAAATGCAAGGACGTGTAGTTGTATGAAATGGAAAACATCTGGTTATCCGTGTGGCCATGTTATAAAAGTTGCTCTTCATCTAAACCAAGATGATTCAAGCACATACGCTATGGATTGCTACACTACAAAGTATATCGATAGACTTATGCCGAGATTGTCTACCCTATTCCACATCCTTCTGAGTGGGACATACCAGATGACTTACAAACAGTTTTGCCACCAGCCATGGACAGAAGGCTACCTGGCCGACCAAAACGTCACGATCGTATACCGTCTAAGGGTGAAGAGAATAAGAGATCGACATGTAGTCGATGCAAGGAAAGTGGTCATACAAGGTTGACATGTGGATCACCAGTGCCATCACAATCATCTTTTCCTCTACCAAAATATGGATCCTCATCAAAATCCAAAGCTCATATGGTGTCAAGAAAAAGGCAATCAAAATCGCAATCATCTTTAAAATCCCAATCACAACTGGCTTCACCTTTTTGGACTGTTTTACAAAAAAAGACATATATTAGTAACTTACATAAATTTAAAAAAAATAATCAAATTAAAATATAAGAAAAATATAAGACTTACCCCTCCATCGAAATAGCCATTATCTTCGACCCCTAATAATACGCCCCACCAAGACCGATCAAACAACAAATAGATATCATCGTTGAGCTTGCATATGTCAGTGAAACACCCCTGGCTCCGCTCATGTAGATAAAAATCAACTGCGGTCTTAGCCCAAAGGGTGTTATCCAGAATTGTGTCCGGTAGTTGTTTCCTCTCCACTTCAGATACCGGTATGGTACTGGCCAGTAACTCATACGAGAGCCAACTTGAATCCATCATGTCCGGCACGTCAGAGGGTTTCTCAAGAATCCTACATATGACGCCATGTGAATCGGGCTCTTGAATGGTGGGAGGGACCTCTTCAACGATGACAGTGGCCTCTTGAACGGTGGGAGGGGACTCTCGAGGAATGATAGGGGCCTATTCAACGATAGGAGTGGACTCTTGAGGGATGACAGGCGAGTTGAGCTTCTTCTTGCGGTGTCTTCGCACTATTGGGGTGTACGGAGACTTAATAGCACGTGCACGCCATCTGATGCGTGAACTCTGTCGTGCAAGAAAAACCCGACGTAAAGCATCCACCTTATCGGTCCTCTAAATAATTAAATACAAATATCAGTAAATAAACAGACATGATATTTAAACAGTGAAAACAAAGACAAATATATTTCAAACTTTCAACCAAAAGACAAAACAAAGACAAATAATAACTTCACAGTGTTAAAGAATACACAGTTTAGCAGAATTGGCAGCAACCGAATAAATTTACTTCAACCAAAAGACAAAACAAAAAGACAAATACTAACTTCAAAGTGTTAATAAACAGTTTAGCAGTATTGGCAGCAACCGAATAAATTTACTAAGCAATCTAAGTGAAATGGTTAATTTAAGTGAAATTACGAGTAAATTTATAAATATGGAAAATCTTAAACTTACCTCGTTGCGTAGAGTATGAACCTCATTCTGCAACGATACTACCATCTCACGTAGAGTGGCAACCTCACCACGTAAAGTAGACACCTCCACACGCCATGCACCATCGTTATCGCGTAAAGTACCGATCTCCTCACACAAGGCATTGACCTCATCACGCAACTCCCTTGACTCATCCCGTGGAGGTGGAGGTGGAGAACAGGGAGATAGAAGTCGTGGCATCTTTGTCGGTCGCCTATCATGAGGTGATGGTGGAGAAGAGGCTCGATGATGTGACGGGATAGGTGATGGCTCTCGTTGTAGAGTGTATAGTCGGGTCGATCAGGTGATGGCTCTGGGTGAGGTGATGGCTCTCGAAGTGGAGGAAGTGGAGGATGCTCATCATTCGTGCCATCAAGAAAACGCTGACTAGCTTGCCACCAATCAGTGGCAAGCTCAGCCTCCGTGGGTTTCAGTCTCATTAATGGAATGTTGGCCTCCTAAAAATATAAAAACTCAAACAAAGTTAAACGTCTACTATTAATAACTTATTTATATGATAGTATTTGTGTTAACTTACATTATTTATTGTCGCATATGGTATTAAGTCTTCCCAATCCAACAGACATTTCCTCTTCCAGGAAATAGCCCTAGGAATATCATTTGAGGTTTTTAATGTATATGTTCGCATGCTGGGGAAAGCCTCGAATATCCAAATCTACAAACAATATAATAACAAACATTAGTAATTGTTAAATAATTAATTATAATTTTGAAAACATTATATAGAAATTCTTACCTTAAAGACCCAAACAAAGCCTGACAAAGTGTATTTCGACCCATCGTCCCGCAAACTTTTGCGGTCATCAAAGGTAGACGACAACTTAGTCCAGGTAGCTTTCCATATATACGAACCCCACGGAAACAGATTCCATGCATTTAGGTCCTCTACCAATAATATTAGCTCCTGAGGAATAGGTTGTCTGGCCTCTCTGCATAAAAAGTCGGCATACAAAAGTAGTAGAAGGTATACTCGGACAACATCGACGTCATTCATCCGAGTAAAACCATCTTTCTTATTAAACAATTTCTTCAGATCGTCGACGTGTAAGTTCGGCTTCTCTATTGACTCATCAGGAAAAACCCTGGATAACCATGATGGGCGGTGATATGACGAGTGTACCGGCCTACACCATCTTGTCCGAATCGTAGACCAGTGATTAAGCAGAACTCCTTCCGTCCAAAACAAGTATACGCCGGTGGAAAATGAAACCATATCTCTTCCTCACCACGTTGTATACTGTCGGGTAGATCGCTAGTCATGGTCTGAAGCCACAAATGGGTCAAATTAGCATCTCCACCCGGATGTTGTACTCTCAGCCATGGCCTGAAGCAGGTTTCCTCAAACAATTTTCTTTGTGCAGGTGAAAGCTTCGAAGCAATTGTAGTGGCTAGGCTAACTTTATTCCTTAATGTCAATGAAGCCGAAAAAAATTTCTACAAAACAATAAACATACCAAGTTAGATATACCAAAAACTACACTGTGAAGATATACCAAAAACAATAAACATAAATAGTAGTTTATTCTTGAAACTAAAATTTGCAACACTGTTTTATCTTTTGGTTGCAATGAAAATCGCAACGAGATGAAAATCGCAAGATCGCAGATCGCAACGCGAAATGACTATCGCAACGAGAGAATCGCAACGCGAAATGAAAATCGCAATGCGATTTTGGTTTCGCGTTGCGATTATCTCGTTGCAATTTTCATTTCGCGTTGCGATTCTCTCGTTGCGATAGTTATTTCTGCGTTGCGATTTTCATTCTCGAAACTATTCTTCTTCTGCATTACTTCAACCAAAAGAAAACAAAGACAAATACTAACTTCACAGGGTTAAATACTAAACAATTTAGCAGTATTGGCAGCAATCGAATGAATTTTATAAGAAATCTAAGTGAAATGGTTAATCTATTATTGAAATTACCAGTAAACTTATCATCAATTTCAATATGAAAAACCTAAAATAATGCAAAAATTTCAAAATAAAAATAATTAAAAAAACTAACGCTCGGAGGTTGATTTTCCATTTCTGAATGATTGTGAGGGATTTCTGATCGTGAATGGTTGTGAGGGATTTCGCCGGTGATGGGGACGGAAATCTTTGGAGATGGGGATGGATTTCGCCGTAGAGAGTGAGAGATGGAGATGGGACTGAGTGTTGTGATTTTAGGTTTGAGGTTATGAGTTGCGATTACTGTGGACGATTCAGTTTCTGATATATTAAGAAAAAATTCGTGTTTGGAATTTGAAAAAAAATACGCGTTAATACGAATGGCGCTATGTAAATCGCATTGCGATAGTAAGATTCACATTGCGATTTACGTATTCGCATTGCGATTTTCCTAATTCGCATTGCGATTTACTTAATCGCGTTGCGATTTACGTATTCGCATTGCGAATTATGAAAATCGCAACGCGAATACGTAAATCGCAATGCGAATTAGGAAAATCGCATTGCGATAGTCATAATCGCGTTGCGAATCTGGAAACTGATTTGCGATAATGGAGATCGCGTTGCGAATTAGCGATCGCATTGCGATTTTGTTGGTCATTTTGGCAAATCCGGAAAAAGTTGGTTAAAATCATATATTATATGGGATTTTTGGTCACTGAAGTTATTTTCTCTAATTAAAAACCCATTTTTTTATTTAAATAGAACAACTAATTTATTTAAAATTATATATTTATAATAAGTTTTAACGTAAAAATAGGTGTTCAAACTATATCTAAAGTTAACTTTAGGTATTTAAAGATTTTTTCGTTAAAAATATCTGCCTAAAGTTTACGACGTTATACTTTTAAGTGTCTAACGTTTCCGGCGTTATACTTTTAGGTGTTTAATGTTTCCGACGTTATACTTTTTAGGTATCTAACGTTTCAACTTACACTTTTAGGTGTCTAGACCATAATTGTTAAATTTGACCTTTATCTAACACTTATATATATATATATTTTAAAAATTTTATTTTTTAAAAATAAAAAATATTATTAAAAAAGTAATTTAAAAATAATAATTCTCCTCCTCTCATCGTCCCCCACCTCTCAAGTCCTATCCCCTACAATGCTCCTGCAAAGCCCACTTGAGCAAGAGCGCTTGCCCAAGAACATGAAAGAGATATGCGAAATCAACAAAGACAAAATACACCGCGATCGACAGATAATCCCGCATTGGATTTACCCAAAATTTATTATTTAATTTTAGAGTTATGAATTTAGGGGTTTTGGGATTTGAGATAACAATAAGGTGATGGTCGATCAGTGAGTAAGCAACAACAAGTGAGTGATTGTTTGACGATAGAGACAATGGCCAAAGATAATCGACGACGGTTGGAGATGAAATTTGAAATTAATGATTTTATGGTCTTTTATAATTTTTAAAAATTGTGTGCTTTTATAAATAATAATATTTTTAATATTTAAAAATAATAAAATTAAAAAAATTAACTTAACATGTGTTATTTAACCATTGAATTTAAATACATAATATAGTTTGGCAACAAGGCAGAAGCGTCCCAAATAAAATATTAAAGCAAATTGGCTAAATTTCTAATATTGTAACACTCAAATCACGACCAATAGGGGATTCATGTTTACAGGATTCACCATTTTTGCGCCTAACCGCTGCTGATGCATCATTACACTCTTCCTCTATCTAAAACAAGAAAATAATACAATAATTTTGAGATTAGGTTTAGGGATTTATAGATTTAAAGGAATTGGGTGATGGTAAAAAGGATGATCGATAATGGAAGTCCGATGACGGTTGAATGGTCGTTCAACAATAACAAAAGCCGTCGATAATGGGTGACGACAACCGGTAATGCAGATTAGAATGAGGGGTTTAAGAATTTCAGGCTTTTTTTGTAATTTCAAAAAAAATGAGTTTTTTTAAATTAATAATATTCTTAAGTTTTTTTCCTTGAAAAAAAAAACTCAAAAAAATATAAATGTGACATGTGTTAGTTAATGGAGTTTACTTAACGGTCGTTACAGCGTAGACATTTAAAAGTGTAACGTTGAAAACATTAGATTTCTGAACGAAAAAAATCTTTAAGCACCTAAAATTAATTATAGTTTGAGCACTTATTTTTGCATTAAGTCTTATTTTTTTATTTTATATTAAATATTTTACTCCTAATACCCAAATTATTTTATCATAACCTTCTAAATTCGTAATTTCTTAAATTATTTCCACCATAGCATTCTAAATTCTTAATTTCTTAAATTATTTATTTCAATTTTAAAATATTTTAAATTTGATTATATTTCTTTATTTTGTTTTTAATAAGATTTATCTTTTAATTATGTAATTTGAATTTTTAAATTTTATGGGTGAATTATGTATTATAGATTTTTAATTTTTAAAATTATATTTTTTTTCTAAGTGATTTGTTTTAAAAATAATATAATTTGAAGAAAAATAAATTAAAAAAAATATGAAGTATATCTTACCTAAAAATATGGATACTCGAGTTTTACGGGTACCCGACTTCCGGATATTCGGATTTAACGGGCCGGGACACGGACCGATGTTTTGATATCAGAAAGTCTCGGGTACTGAAAATACAGTCCTGACAGCCTCTCTCCTATACGTTCTAGTGATTTTATGTTCTCCGATACACTTTCTTGGAATAAACGGGTGATTCGTAGTGTGTTTACGGCGACTGATGTCGTTATGATTTTAAAGTGTTTGATAACACCGACGCCTTACTCTACTGGTGTTTTGTTTGTTCGACACGTTCTGGTTATCATTGGCTGATGAAGTCTGTTCAAACGGTAGTAGCGATGAAGGTTTGGAATGTCCCATTTGTTGGGAATCTTTCAACATTGTCCATGGTGCCACTTGCTATCCCTCCGCCTGGTTTACAGAGGGAACCTCAAGTTTCCTCGAAAGAATTTCTTCCTTTTATGGATGATTGAGAGCTTGAATGGTGATGGATAGGGCGGCCTATGGAGAATGCGATCAGGGGATTATCGATGTAATCTAATGGTTGGAAACCAAGCTAGCAATGGCGTCCTTAGGAGGGAGTTGTATGCTCATGGTTCTCAACTTATCGCACCTTTTTTCATATTGGCTACTATCTTTTAACTGTATGAGAATGAACAACGAGCCTTGTTTTTGGGTTTAGTTGTTGACTTCGTTTTGATGACGACTTCAGTTCAAATGAAAAGTGGGAACTGCCTCTTGGGCTCAAATCTATTTCTTCCGTCTTATTAACAATTTAAATGTTTCAACTCTCTACTTATTGTCTAATGACTTGTGATCTACTAGTATTTGATGAAAACATATAGGTGTTATCCTGCCTTACATTCAGCAGCAGATGCATGTCCTCGGAATGTCTCCCGTTGTTCTAATTATATTTGCCTTTTCATTGGCTTTAAGTTCATCATTTCTCTGGTTCTCCTCTGCCTGTGCTCTTGCTACATCCACAGCTTGTTTGATATGGTCCATTTCTTTTTTAAATTTGAGGCTCGTGCTCTCTTTCGCTCCAATCCTCTCTGATGCCCCAAGAAATAAGGAATTAGTTTCTAAGAAATAGTGAATTGAGAAAAAACCAAGTCTCACCTCTGCTCTGTCCAGCTTGTCCTTGGCTTTCTTCTTCCTTTTTCCCTCCCTGGCAATAATTATATTCGTCTTTTCATTCGCATCTGCCTCTGCTCTTTCTCCATCCACAGCTTGTTTGATATGGTCCATTTCATTTTGAAATTTTAGTAAGGCTCGTTCTCGTTTTCGCTCCATTCCTCTCTAATGCTCCAAGAAGTAAGCAATTAGTTTCTAAGAAATAGTTTGAATTAAGGAAACGAAAACAATCTCACCTCTGCTCTGTACAGCTTGGTCTTGGCTTTCTTCTTCTTCTTTTCCTCCCAGGCAAGTAAAGTGCTTTTCAACTTCATATACCTGCAATCTATCTGTTAGGAAGAGGAAGAAGATATGATACTATTTACTTTGTTGTTTCAATGTAGTTGAGTTGCTTTTTGGCTTTAATATAACGGGTACTAACTGGTTAGTACTATTCGATACCACTTAATAAGCAAGCAATGAATGACTCATTTACCGTTGTTTGATCTTGGCCATCTCATCCTTCTCCCAAGCCTCTGCTTTGGTCTGCTCTCTCTCTGGTTTAATGGCAGGATGATCGGGTTTTGGTGCTGTGCTTTCTGGTTTTACGGTGGAGACATCAGATTTTCGTGCTGTGCTTTCTGTTTGACCGGAAAGCATATCAGGTTTAGAGGAATTTTTCGGTTCTGTAATGCTGGTTCTGCGCAAGTGATCAGCAAAGGTAAGAGATTTTCTAAACGATGGAGCACGTTTAATCTCCTTGTCATCATTGCCATCATCATTGCCATCAGTTGTTGGCACCTTACTCTCGGCTGTTAAAAGTTTCAAAGTTTGGCAATCAACTTTGGAAAATATTTTTTCAAAGTTTGGTAAATATTTTTTTTAAAAAATATTTTTCAAAGTTTGATAAAATTTTGGTAGATGTTTGTTGAAAATAGGAATGAGTAAATTCACTTTAGTCATTGCACTTTAGGGTATTTTCAAAGATTAGTCTTTAAATTTCTACTATAAATACCCTTACCCATTTAGCTTCAAAATCATCCCAAAAACATTTTTTTCTTCCTATACTAGAGAGCTTTCTTGTGAGTAGTGAGTGTTTTGTAAACACCTGTAAATTTTCTCTCTTAGTAAAAGATCTGCAACAGCCCGGAGACGTAAGCACAATTGGCTGAACTCTGTTATCAATTTTTGGGTATTATTTTTCCGCTTTTATTTCGCATTCTCACTAATCTGGTTATAGGAAAATTACTTGTACTCGATTTATTTTCCTAACAACTGGTATCAGAGCTTTTGGTTGTGAATTTTGTTAAATTTTCTGCGAGGTCACTATTCATTACTATTCACGTGAATAGTAATTTGTGAATAGTAAAATTCGGTCGGCGATACGAGTTTGTCGACGGTGGTGTTCTAATACACGGTGATTCGCAAGAATTGTCAGAAACGATCCAAACGAAGCCAGATTCGAGTGGGAGCGATGGCTGCAGACGAATGGAATGTGAAAATTGAAAAGTTCGATAGTGCGGACTTTGGCTTTTGGAAGATGCAGATTGAAGATTTGTTGTACCAGAAAAATCTATATCAACCTCTCTCAGGAAAGCAACCAGAAGGCATGAAGGATGAAGATTGGGCTCTTCTCGACAGACAAGCCCTCGGAGTTATCCGACTGACGTTATCCCGTAATGTTGCTTTTAACATAGCAAAGGAAAAGACCACGGCGGGTCTTATGGCGGCTCTCTCCAGTATGTACGAGAAGCCATCGCCTCAAACAAAGTTCATTTGATGAGGCGATTATTCAATTTGCGGATGGCGGAAGGGGCATCAATGGCACAACACCTAAATGAACTCAACACAGTCACAACCCAGTTGAGTTCAGTGGAAATTGAGTTCGATGATGAAGTTCGAGCTTTAATTCTCTTATCATCTCTACCAGACAGTTGGAATGCTACTGTTACAGCAGTCAGCAGTTCGTCGGGAAACAACAAATTAAAATTCGATAATGTTCGGGATTTGGTATTGAGTGAAGAAATTCGACGAAGAGAATCGGGTGAAGCATCAACCTCCTCAGCCTTGCACACGGAGTCTAGAGGGAGAACTTCAGAAAGAAATTCAAATCGTGGCAGATCAAAATCCAGAATGGGCAAATCAAGAACAGGAAATAAAGATTTTACCTGTTATAATTGCGGCAAGAATGGTCACTTCAAAAGAGATTGCCGAGCACTGAAGAAAGATACCGGTGCACAGGAATCTGCCAACGTGACAGAGGAGACATGTGATGCCATGATTCTAAGCGTCAACAGTCCGATTGAATCATGGATCTTGGATTCAGGGGCATCTTTCCACTCCACCCCATACCAAGAAATCATGGAGAACTATGTCAGTGGTGATTTTGGGAAGGTTCATCTTGCTGATGATGAAACCTTAAAGATCGTCGAAAAAGGAGACATCCGACTAAAGTTGCCAAACCAGACCACCTGGAAGCTGACAGGAGTGAGACATATTCTGGCCTCAAAAGAAATCTGATTTCTGTTGGACAGCTTGATGGAGAAGGATATAGCACAACCTTTTCAGGCTGTGAATGGAAGATTACCAAAGGAGCACTCGTCATTGCTTGTGGTAAGAAGACTGGTACTCTCTATGTAACCTCAAATTTAGAGAATACCATTGCAGTAGCAGATGCTGATGGAAAATCAAACCTATGGCACCAAAGGCTTGGCCATATGAGCGAGAAAGGAATGAAGATACTTCTGTCAAAAGGGAAGCTGCCGGATCTAAAGAATGTAGATGTCGGACTATGCGAGGATTGCATCTTTGGCAAACAAAAGAAAGTCAGTTTTGCAAAGATTGGCAAGACACCCAAGGCAGAAAGGTTAGAGTTGGTTCATACTGATGTATGGGGACCATCCCCAGTTCCATCTCTTGCAGGCTCACTATATTATGTCACCTTCATCGATGATTCAACAAGGAAGGTGTGGGTTTATTTTCTGAAGAAGAAATCAGAAGTCTTTGATACCTTCAGAAAATGGAAGGCCATGGTGGAAAATGAGACTGGTTTGAAAGTCAAGCGGTTGAGGTCTGACAATGGAGGAGAATACAGAGACAGTAGATTCAGAGATTTATGCGCAAACAATGGGATCAAGATGGAGACAACAGTTCCCATAACACCGCAGCAGAATGGCGTAGCAGAGCGCATGAACAGAACTCTGAATGAACGTGCCAGAAGCATGAGGATACATGCCGGATTGCCCAAATTTCTATGGGCTGAAGCTATCAACACTGCAGCTTACCTGATCAACCGTGGGCCCTCAGTTCCTTTGGATGGCGGAATACCAGAGGAAGCTTGGAGCAAGAAAGAAATAAACCTTTCACACTTAAGAGTGTTTGGTTGTATTTCTTATGTACACATAAACTCTGCTGAAAGAAGTAAACTCGATGCCAAGTCCAACAAATGCGTCTTTGTTGGTTACGGTGGTGATGAGTTCGGTTACCGGTTTTGGGACTACGAAAATCGAAAGATCATCAGAAGCAGAGACGTCATTTTCAATGAAAATGTGATGTACAAAGACAGGTCAACCGCAGAATCAAGTAATACCGAAGCTGAAACAAAGGAATTTGCTGAGTTCGAGGAGATTTCTGGAAATGATGTTCAGATCAGTCCTGAAGCAGTTCAAGAGGAAGAACCAGGCACACCAGAACTGAGACGCTCCTCCAGAATTCCTAAACCAACCAACGGTATTCGCCTTCTTTGCACTACTTATTGTTGACTGACAATGGTGAACCAGAGTGCTATGATGAAGCGATGCAGGTGGATGATTCAGTCAAGTGGGAGTCTTCCATGAAAGATGAGATGGACTCGCTAATGTCAAATCAGACGTGGGAATTAGCTGAATTACCACCAGGCAAGAAAGCGCTCCATAACAAGTGGATTTACAGGATCAAAGAAGAGCACGATGGGAGAAAATGCTACAAAGCAAGATTGGTTGTCAAAGGCTTTCAGCAAAAAGAATGTATTGACTATAATGAAATTTTCTCTCCAGTCGTAAAACTGTCTACAATCAGACTGGTGTTGAAAATTGTAGCTGCAGAGAATTTACATCTTGAGCAGTTAGATGTAAAGACAGCTTTCCTTCATGGTGATTTGGAGGAAAAAAATCTATATGAGGCAGCCAGAAGGTTTCATAGAGGCAAGCAAGAAAAACCTGGTATGCAGGTTGAAGAAGAGCTTGTATGGTTTAAAACAAGCTCTTAGACAGTGGTACAAGAAGTTTGATAGTTTCATAAGTAGCAGTGGTTTTACAAGATGCCAAGCAGATCATTGTTGCTACATCAAGAGGTTCGACAACAGCTTCATTATTTTATTATTGTACGTTGATGACATGCTCGTTGCAGGCTCAGATATGCAAGAGATTATAAACTTGAAGCAAAAATTGTCGAAGGAGTTTGCTATGAAGGATCTGGGCGCTGCAAAGCAGATTCTTGGGATGAGGATCAAGAGAGACACAAAGTCGGGGACTTTGATGTTATCACAGGCTGAATACATCAACAAAGTACTCTCCAGGTTCAACATGCAAGATGCTAAACCAGTAAGTACACCTTTAGGTGTTCATTTTAAACTCTCCAAAGAACAGTCACCAAAGACGGAGGAAGAACGTGCACACATGGTGAAGGTGTCGTATGCCTCAGTAATTGGAAGTCTAATGTATGCCATGGTTTGTACCAGACCAGATATTGCTCAAGCAGTGGGAGCTGTTAGCAGGTACATGAATAATCCAGGCAAGGTACACTGGGAAGCAGTCAAATGGATCCTCAGATATCTGCGGGGTACCACAAACAAAGCACTTTGTTTCAAAGGTGGAGATACGATATTGACAGGCTATGTAGATGCTGACTTAGTCGGAAATGTCGACATCAGAAGAAGCACTACAGGGTATGTCTATACTCTAGGAGGAACCGCAGTGAGTTGGGTTTCTCAACTGCAGAAGATAGTTGCTCTCTCCACAACTGAAGCAGAATATGTCGCTGTTACGGAAGCCAGCAAGGAGATGGTTTGGCTCCAAAGTTTCTTGGAAGAGTTAGGCAAGAAACAAGAAAACAATGTCTTGTATTGCGACAGTCAAAGTGCTATCCATCTAGCAAAGAATCCGTCTTTTCATTCTAGGACGAAATACATACAATTGAGATATCATTTTATCCGGTCTCTTCTGGAAGATGGGATTTTGAAACTTGAAAAGATTAGTGGAGCTCAAAATCCGGCAGACATGTTGACAAAGACGGTGACTACGGACAAACTGAAGTTGTGTTCAGCTTCAGTTGGCATGCTAGAATAACAAGACCAGACATGCTGCTGCATTGATCAAGGTGTGAAGACATATTAAAATCAGTCTTCAAGTGGGAGATTGTTAAAAGTTTCAAAGTTTGGCAACCAACTTTGGAAAATATTTTTTCAAAGTTTGGTAAATGTTTCTTTGAAAAATGTTTTTCAAAGTTTGGTAAAATTTTAGTAGATGTTTGTTGAAAATAGGAATAGGTAAATTCACTTTAGTCATTGCACTTTAGGGTATTTTCAAAGATTAGTCCTTAAGTTTCTACTATAAATACCCTTACCCATTTAGCTTCAAAATCATCCCAAAAACATTTCTTTCTTCCTATACTAGAGAGCTTTCTTGTGAGTAGTGAGTGTTTTGTAAACACCTGTAAATTTTCTCTCTTAGTAAAAGATCTGCAGCAGCCCGGAGACGTAAGCACAATTGGCTGAACTCCGTTATCAATTTTCGGTATTATTTTTCCGCTTTTATTTCGCATTCTCACTAATATGGTTATAGGGAAATTACTTGTACTCGATTTATTTTCCTAACATCCACACCTGTTAATTTCATTTGGTTAAGCAGTAGCAGAAACTAGAAGTTCATGATTCTCTTAAAACATGGATATCAGGATTCAGTTTCTCATGCTTTGGATCTTTACCTGAGAATCGTTCGTATATAGTGCCAGCTTCCGATATTGAAGATGACTTATCTTCCTTTCTGCTCTTATCTCTGATCAACGAGGGTTCAAGACCTGAACTGCTCTTTTTCTGATCTTGGATGCTTGGTTTTGCAATTGAGTTAATGACATATGTAGCAGCTGCAACTGCAAGTACTTGCTCCGGTTTATGGTCTGAATCATCATTCGAACTCATCGTCTTGCCCGAAAATGGTCTTCGAAACCAGTTCTGGGTTCTCTTCTCTGCAAAATCCAAAATCAAGGCCGGTCATCGTTGCTCCCACTTGTACATCTTTCCATCTTAAAACAATGATGCAGAAGGAACATAATCTAAAGTAGTTCATCTTCAGGTTAGAAAAATAGCTGCGGAAAATCAGTGTTACTTTTACCTCGTTTGAAAGATTGAGTTTTTTGTGGTGGTATCCTTTGGTTTCTGATCGACTCTTCTGTTTTGTCCTGTCCGGCACCGGAAAATCTCCCCCTGGTGCAAATGATCAGTCAAATGGAAGCAGATTCCTAACGATTTCAAAATCTTATACACACCGAATGGTAAGTTACCTGAACATTTATAGTTTTAATTTTCTTTTACAAAGTTCATCTGCAGATTCCTAAAGGTCACAGTGCATGGAAACGAACTATCGAAAAGGAAAATAGAATTTACCTCGTCTGCTTCAACAAATTCTCCATTGTTTCAGATGACTTTCTCCGAAGAAATCTCAGACGTATTTCGCGGCCTGCTTTGCTTTAAAAGGTTATATAATTCAGGCAATTTAGACATGGGAAGAAGACAAGCTTTGGATAAATATGCTTTGCATGCAAAGCTTGGTTTGATATTCTTAAGAAACGTATTATTTCTCTTAATCCTTTTGATTTTAAATGTTAATTAATGTTTATACATACTATACATATGAATAATTTGATGTTATAAGCATTTTTAAGAAAAAGGTTTCTTGTCCCGGAAGGCTAGAGGTTTGAGAAGATAACATTTGGTTTATGAGAAAATAATCTCAGTGATCGAAAATGCATTGTAATATACGATTTTGACCAATTTTTTTTGGATTTGTCAAAATGACCAACAAAATCGCAATGCGATCTCTAATTCGCAACACGATATCCAGTATCGCAAATCAGTTTCCAGATTCGCAACGCGAACTTCGACTATCGCATTGCGATTTTCCAAATTCGCGTTGCGATTTACATATTCGCATTGCGATAGTCGGAGTTCGCGTTGCGATAGTCCAAGTTCACGTTGTGATTTACATATTCGCATTGCGATAGTCAAAGTTCGCGTTGCGATTTTTCAAATTCACGTTGCGATTTACATATTCGCATTGCGATAGTCGAAATTCGCGTTGCCCAAAATCGCAACGACTGGTGGTATTGCATTTGTTTCTTACGAATTTTCTCTAAAAAAATAGTATTCGCGCGGATGTGTCGAAGACACGTATGACCACGACCACGAGACGAGACGGACGGCAACGGCGACGGCGCGCGAGAGTCCCCCTTGTTCTCTATCACTCAACAAGGAAGTGAGAAAGCCAAGCCTTAAATACCATTCTCAATAGTGTTTCCAATACTATGTGGGATTGAGCATTACCAATACTTGTTTCCAATACTATGTGATTATTCAAGAAACAATTAACAATCATGCACATTAAAACAACTGAATCAGCAACCAATTGCATTAGTATTATACGATTAAATATGTCATAATTAAAAGTCAATCTACAATCACATAATTTGATATATAATGTAATTAAAAAATCTCTTATAATTGTAATTGTGGGCACAAAAAACATGAAAACTAAAAGTCATGTTCTGATTATCGTAATTTTAAGCAAAACATTCAAAAAAAATTGCATCACTCGCGAGAATAAAAAAAATTGTTATCGTGCAATTACAATCAATTGAAAATAAATTAAAATTGCATGAAAACTAAACGAACCACAAATACTTTTCATACAAATACTAAAGTCATTAACTATAATTCACAAATAATATCACTATTTAAAGCTCAATCTCACATAATATTGGGAACAAGTGTTGGTAATGTTCAATCCCACATAGTATTGGAAACACTATTGGGAATGGTATTTAAGGCTTGGTTTTCCTACTTCCTTGTTGAGTGATAGAGAACAAGGGGGACTCTTTGCGCGCCGCCGCCGTCTCGTCTCGGGTCGTGGTAATACGTGTCTTCGACACGTCCGCGCGAATACTATCTTTTTAGAGAAAATTCTTAAGAAACAAATGCAATACCCCAGTCGTTGCGATTTTGGACTATCGCGAACTTCGACTATCGCAATGCGAATATGTAAATCGCAACGCGAACTTGGACTATCGCAACGTGAACTTGGACTATCGCAACGAATTTGAAAAATCGCAACGCGAACTTGGTCATCTTGACAAATCCAAAAAGAGTTGGTCAAAATCGTATATTATAATGCATTTTCGATCATTGAGATTATTTTCTCTTGATTTATTCCTATTTTGATATGCAAAGCTTCTGATACCTAAAGAAATAAAGTGACTCATTCCTTATTGGAAGAATCCTTTAATAAAAAAAAGGCTTAATGCATATTTTGAGCCTTGAATTATACTTTTCTTCTTCTTCTTCTTCTTCTTCATTTTGATATCTATTTTTAATCTCTGTTCGGTACTTTATTTATCTTTTACGTCTGATTCTACTCTCAAAATTACCATTTACCCATGTCTAATAAGAACATGTTGCATGCCGTCAGTAGTTTTTATATATACAAAATATGATATGTGTAAATTTATTATATATAATATTATTAATGATTAAATATATATTATATTATAATTTATCTCAAACTATTTCATATATATATATATATATATTGAGGGCGAACTAGAGGTCACAATGGGGTGAGTTTTTGGTTCACCTAAATTTGAAATAAAAATTAAGAGGGTTTGAACAAAAATATTAAAACCAAAAAGGATTTGAATAGAAAAATAGGTTTGTTTAAATATGAGTCGAATTTAGATTTTAACATTTAAAGCTCACATTCGCACGGAGATGTTAGTGTATTATCATAAAATAATGTTACATCATTATTGAGAAATAAAAAAATATCATGTATATAGTTCTGTTAATTTTATAATAATAAGATACTAAATAGAAACATAAACTTACCATTACATATAATTTAAAAAAATAAAATTAAAGTATCAAAATAAAATAATAATAATAATTTAAATATTAAACATATAGTTTATCCTATTATATATCGTTTTGTTTACTTGTACTATTGGGAAACACATGGAGCATGCCACGTAAATATTAGAATATCTTCAACTTGAAACTATACCTAATCCTTTAACGCCCATACTTTTGAACTTTATAATTTTTCTTCCTTTTTACAGCAATCCTTAACGTGATTATCCACCATGGAATTAATCCTGGTTTTCTCCTTCTTCTTCCTTTCCCTTATCTCTCAATTCCTATCCAATCCCACCCTCACAGTCAACCCGAAAACCCTGTCCAAATCCGGTGATTCGGTTCTCATCCAATGGTCCGGCATCGACTCACCATCGAAACTCGATTGGCTCGGACTCTACTCACCCCCCGATTCATCCCACGACAACTTCATCGGCTATAAGTTCCTTTCGTCTTCCTCCACTTGGGAATCTGGGTCGGGCTCCATTTCCCTTCCCCTCACCTCTCTCCGCTCTAACTACACCTTCCGGATCTTCCGCTGGATCGAATCCGAGATCGACCCGGGGTTCCACGACCAGGATCATAATCCCCTCCCCGGAACCAAACATTTATTGGCGGAATCCGAGGCGGTGGGCTTCGAATCGGGTCATGGACCGGAGCAGATCCACTTGGCGTTGACTGGTAGGGATGGACAGATGCGGGTGATGTTCGTTGCGGAGGATTCAGATGAGAGGTACGTGAGGTACGGGGAGAAGGAATGGGAGTGGGGAAGTGACGTGGCGGTGGCGCGTACCAGGAGGTATGAGAGGGAGGACATGTGTCACGCGCCGGCGAATGCGAGCGTCGGGTGGAGGGATCCCGGTTGGATATTTGACGCAGTTGTTTCGGGTTTAAAGGGTGGGGTGAAATACTATTATCAGGTAATGTAGGCATATCTTTGTTGCTAAATTTGGAAATGTTGAACTAGAACTAGATTTCAACTTAAAGCGCTAATACACAAGAGGTCACTAAACTATAGTAAAATGATTGTTTCAGCCACTTCACTTTCAAAAGTTACAAAATGATCATTAAATTTATCGAACCATTATAAAATGATCACTGAAATTTTGACAGTTGAATAAATTTTCCAATTCGATTTATTTCATATGTACATGTTATTTGTGTGGTTCATATAGTTTTATCATGTTAGTTTCACGTACTTGTTGTATCCTTGTTACATGTTAGGACTAAGGAAAAGTGTTGAAGTGTCCTTAAGGCATGGCGTACTCTCAACTCAACTTCAATACTTAATTTACCTTTGCTTTTCTCATTCTACAAGGTTGGAAGCGAGTCTAAAGGTTGGAGCACGACACGGAGCTTTGTGTCATCGGACAAAAATTCGAACGAAACGGTAGCCTTTCTATTTGGTGATATGGGGACTGCTACACCGTACTTAACCTTTAGTCGTACACAAGACGAAAGCATATCGACTGTGAAGTGGATACTGCGTGACATTGAAGCTCTCGGAGACGAGCCTGCTTTTATTTCCCATATCGGGGATATCGGCTATGCAAGAGGCTACTCATGGTTGTGGGATGAATTTTTCAACCTAATCGAGCCCGTTGCCTCCAAGGTGCCGTATCATGTGTGCATTGGTAACCATGAATATGATTGGCCTTCACAGCCTTGGAAGCCTGAGTGGGCCAATTCCATTTATGGAACTGATGGAGGTGGTGAATGTGGTGTTCCCTACAGCCTTAGATTCAATATGCCCGGAAGCTCTTCAGAACCAACTGGAACCCGTGCTCCAGCTACCCGAAACCTTTACTACTCACTTGATATAGGGCCGGTTCATTTTGTGTACATGTCAACTGAAACCAATTTCCTTCCAGGAAGCAACCAATATAACTTTTTGAAGCATGATCTTGAGTCCGTTGATCAGATGAAGACACCTTTTGTCGTATTTCAAGGGCATAGACCGATGTACACTACAAGCTTTGCAAGTAAAGATGCCCCATTGAGAGAGAGAATGCTTGAGCACTTGGAACCTTTGTTTGTGAAAAACAAGGTAACCCTTGCATTGTGGGGCCATGTCCATCGGTACGAGAGGTTTTGTCCGATGAGGAACTTCACATGTGGAAGCTTAGGACAGAAGGGGGAAGATTGGGAAGCATTACCGGTTCATGTTGTGATCGGGATGGGAGGACAAGACTGGCAACCAAAATGGGAACCTAGAGCAGACCATCCAGACGACCCGGTCTTCCCACAACCCAAGAGATCTGTGTACCGTACAGGTGAGTTTGGGTACACTAGATTAGTTGCTACAAGAGAGAAACTTAGACTTTCATTCGTAGGAAACCATGATGGTGAGGTGCATGATATGGTTGAGATTTTGGCATCCGGGGAAGTTCTTAATGGCGGTGATGTCAACAGTGGTAAAGTTGGTGCATTCCATAAGGTTGACGTGACACATTACTCATTTTCACACTATCTCTGGGGTGGCAGTGTCTTGGTGCTCGGGGGTTTTGTCGGCTATGTTCTTGGTTTTGTTTCACATGCTTGGAGACCGGGAAGGGACTGGACTTTGGTGAAAACACCGGAGGCATGAAGAGCTAAAGATGCACAGTTCGCTTCAAATTTTAAACCTATTTGCAATGCCATTATGGTGCTTTCATGCTATTTACAGGGTATGTGGCTTGATGTATCTCTAAACCTCCATAGTTTACAATCTTTCATGGTTCTGAAGTAAAGCATTATATTTGAAAGAAATGGAAAAGCAAAAACTCGTTTTGTTCCACATAAAACCAATCGAGTAAATCGGTGACGACAAATGTTTGTGTCGGATGGGGGAAGAAATCATTACTATTTAATACAAGTTTAATCACCATTCAGTGATTCATATACGAGAAAGTAACCGGCAAAATCTTCACCCTCAAATGGTCAGGAAAAGAGTGACGAAAGGGAAATGTTAAAACATCTGTAATACAGACAGGTATGTGAAAGTAAATTTGGTAAGCTCTGTAACTGTTTTTAGTTGAGCAATTTTTTGGCACGTTGATTGGCACCTTTCACTCGGTTATTCAGTTCATCCACATCATCAGCTAGATGATCAAGAGCTTTGTTTTGTCTGCAATCACCAATTTCATGTAATAATAATATGAGAAATGAAGATTTTTCGAGTAGCGTAAAGCCAACGTGACAAAAGTGAAGATAACAGACCTATCAAGTTCAGTTCCCATGTCAACAGCCATGCCCTTTAGATCACCCAAGATATCACTTAAATCCGAAAGTGCATCATCTTGCTTTCTCTTCTCGAGCTGGAGTTAGACAATGGATTAATCCTAGCACAGTCGTCGAATTTTACTAAAATTTGCAGGCATGTCATGATACTTACCTCTACTTTCTGCATGGCATCGGTCGGTTCTGGTTCCGAAGTAGTCTTACTTCCACCCTTCTTAGGTGCAGGAGCCAGACCCAGCTTTTCTCTCTGCTCCTTCCGGCCCTTGTCTTTCTTGTGATCATCTACCAAACCAATGCAATGAACATTCCAATCATACCACAATTCAATGCTGAATGCAAAGTATTCGAATAAATCAATGCATTGAAGAGATGTGAGAAGTTTAAACCTGCGGTGATCACAGGACCAGTAATATCATGAGTCTTCTTCGGTTTCCAGGGCATAGAAAACACACCGCCTAGATTATTCAAAAGCTTCTCACCCTGATATTGGAAACGTGAACTCTAAGTAGGAGAATGAGAGCTGCAAAGAAGTTGCCTTCTTGTACAAGGAAATCAAATAACATTATATGGTCCAAAACACCACAAGAATATTGCATATACCGGTTTCGATTATTAACACTTCAGTCCATAGTAATGACAGAGAATACAATTCCCTACCAAAGAGATTATATCGGGAAAGCCGTGGAGCTAACAACACGGAATATCGTGCAAAAGACATGCTACATAGATCGAGCTTACCTTACTCAAATCCTTATCCATGCCAACAACCATTTGATGAGTCCTTTCGATTTGCTCTCCTTGCTGGTGCAAAGTATCAAGAGTCTTTGAAGCATCCTCTCGGATGTTCTCAGCAATCTTCAAGCAGTTATTGACAGTACTCGTTGTCCCCTCGGCCTTGTAGACGGCGTAACCTTCGAGATCTTCGGTGGTCTGGGCTTGTAGCCCGCCTGAGTCACGGAAATCGTCCTTGTATTTATTGCGATTCTTTGCCGGTGATGGCCTACTGGATGCCGAACTTTGCTTTTTCTTTCCCTTGGCAGTGTCCTCTTCCATGGAATCTGCCAACAGCAAAGGACCAGAGGAAGTCCTCGTAGCAGGTGACATTGTGTCCTGGTTGTCCTCACCATCAGCCGGCTTTTGCTTAGATTTCATAAACCCAAACATTTTGTCAAGCCCGAAATTTGTCTGTTCAGTTATTTATTCAACAAATGGTACCTGAAATAAACAAGCAATTGTTTCATAAAAAAAAGGAAAACAAAGATTAATAACTTCAAGGAATGTCTTTCGTTCACCCAGAATTCAACTATGAACCACTCATCACATTCAAAGCAACGGGATCAACAAAAAACACAAATACAAGCAGATTAAACAAAAGGGTACCTGAGAAAAACTTGGAATTGGACAAAAAATGGAGAGTAAAACAAAATATACACACAAACCCAACAAACCAACAAAAAAAGGGTTTTTGTGTAAGGAATTATTTGGAAATGGATGAGTGTTAGTGTGAGAATTTCATTTTTGTTAACTTTGAATTACCATTTATTTGTAATCTGCTCCATCTTCGATCAAACAAATGGTAGGCGTCCCGGAGAAAAACAGAGCAATCCTTTCCCCCCTCGCAATAATCTCCAAAACTGTAGGAAATCTCTTTGTTTTAAACCGTTGGTGTTTGAATTTCTGTTGGATTTTCCCATTTTGAGAAAAGCATTATACTGTTTTTTTGCTTTCTAATTTTAGTAAAAAATTATGTTCAACGTCACATTGTGATAATAATAATATCAACCGAGTTAATGTTCAATTGATCGATTGTGTTTTTATCTTTGTTGAAATGAATAAGAGACCTAACTAAGAAAACAAAATGACTAAGAACAGAGAGTTTCTCTTAAGCAGCTATCACATCCTTTCTTCCTTCCCCCCCCCCTTTTTCTGCAAAATATCTTACAATAGGACAAGTCTTAGCCTCCAGTTGAGATGGTCCCCTCTTCAACTACTCCATGTGATCAGAATCTCCTGCTTTTTTGCGTAATCTCAACACAACATTAGTTTTTGTCAGAAAATATCTGATTTTAAGCATGCTTATAATCTCCATTAATGGTCCTCATTTGTCCATTAATTTATTCACAGCAATAACATATAATCGTGGATAATCTTATATAGTTTCAAAATTTCCCTCGTGTATAACATGAGACTAAGAAGAAGAAGCAACAAGTTTGAAGATAAGACGACAAAAGCAACACTCTTTCTTTCCACTCATTTCGTTTCTCTTTCTTTTATTATTATCACATACACACACAGAGATAGTCTCCTACTCTTTCAAAAACTGAAGAGAAAGGGTAGTGAAACCAACAATAATGGCGTCTCTACCTTTCTCTGCAACCAGTTTTCACTCCACTTTCGTTAGTTTTAACTATAAAGCAAAAAACCCAAACTTTTTCTTCATCAGACAAGGCTCAAATTTCACTTTCTTGAGGAGAAAAATTTCTGTTAAAAGTGTTGCCAGTGACCAAAAGCAGGACCTCAAAGATGAAGCTCAAGTCACTGGAGAAGGTAACTTCCACTTTTTTTAACAACTTGCTGCAAATTTCATAGTAGTTGAACATGATGAACTGTTGATCTTTTTTTTTGGTCATTTGATTCATTCATTTTATATTTTTCTGTGATATGCAGCCTCTTTAGATACCTTTGCTCCTTATTCTGCATCCATTGCATCGAGTATCAAATACCACGCCGAGTTCACACCGTCTTTCTCTCCGGACCGTTTCGAGCTCCCCAAGGCGTTCTATGCAACGGCACAAAGTATTCGCGATTCTCTTATTATAAACTGGAATGCTACTTATGATTACTATGAGAAGATAAATGTAAAGCAAGCATATTATCTTTCTATGGAGTATCTACAGGTTAATTTGACATTAAATTTATGTACTTTTTCATGCTAATGATGTGCTTTTTGGAAACAAATTTACTTTGCCAAATTTCTTTTGAATGTTCTCAGTCTCTATTTGATGCAGGGTAGAGCTTTGTTGAATGTCATTGGTAATTTAGAGCTTACAGGAGCTTATGCAGAAGCTTTGAAGAAACTGGGGCACAATTTAGAAGATATAGCTAGGGAGGTTAAATCCTTACATGATTCTAAAAATGCTTATATTTATAGCGTAATTACCTTGCTTAAAATGGGAAATTCATCAAGATTTGCACATTTTTTCTTTATTTAAGTTACTGAAAATTTCAATTTATTGCTGAACAGGAACCAGATGCTGCACTTGGAAATGGCGGCCTTGGACGTTTAGCTTCTTGCTTTTTGGACTCTTTAGCAACATTAAATTACCCTGCTTGGGGATATGGACTTAGGTACAAGTATGGATTATTCAAGCAGCATATCACGAAAGATGGTCAGGAGGAAGTTGCAGAAAATTGGCTCGAGGTACTGTTTTACACAAGTCCGATACGGGTCTCAGTAGGTCATTTTCTTGTTTTCTTAGTGATAAGACTGAATGCTCAAGGACTGAATGAACGTTAATCATCATTTCTTGGTTATTATTGCAGATGGGAAATCCATGGGAACTTATGAGAAATGATGTGTCATACCCTGTAAAATTCTACGGTGAAGTCATTTCAGGCCCAGAAGGAACTAAAGAATGGGTTGGAGGAGAAGATATAACCGCTGTTGCTTATGATGTCCCAATTCCTGGATATAGAACTAAAACTACGATTAACCTCCGGCTGTGGTCTACTAAAGTTGCACCAGAAAAGTTTGATTTAAGTGCTTTCAATGCTGGAGATCATGCCAAAGCTTATTTAGCAATGAAGAATGCTGAAAAGGTTTGAATTCACATTCATTTGGAGTTCAATTAGACCATTATTTTCCATATTAGTTTTTAAAAACCTTACAAAACAATATCTAAGCCCTTTCATGCATTCTTTTGATGCACTTCAAAGCTGAGAAGTTGTCGTAGTCGTGGAGATTCTGAAGTCTGGTTTGCATCACTGTACGTATCGAGATTTGGTTGTGACCCTGGATATTCTTATATTAAACAAATTGTCTTCTTTGGAAACCAGCAGGCTCTTTTAAGGCTTTGTCACCTGGCCTCTTAAGGAGATGTTCTTAATCTGAATCAAAGGGAGCTCACATTTAAGTGACAGCTCTGAGGGCAGGTTTCAAAGATGATGATAATTTCGATGTAGACATATGTGGGCTGACAACTGAATCCCGATACGCGTGTTGATGCAGGGGAGACATCCAAGTTACAGTCATTCTAACTCTTACATGATGCTATAATCTCTTATTATGACTAGATTTGCTACATATTATACCCTGGTGATGAATCACTTGAGGGGAAGACTCTTCGACTGAAGCAGCAATATACATTATGCTCAGCTTCTCTCCAAGACATTATTGCACGTTACGAAAGGAGATCAGGAGAGTCTGTAAATTGGGAACATTTCCCTGAAAAGGTTGCAGTTCAGATGAATGATACTCACCCAACACTATGCATTCCGGAGATGATACGAATATTGATTGATGTCAAGGGTTTGAACTGGGGACAAGCCTGGAATATCACTCAGAGGTACTTACTCAGTTACTCTCATGGACTTGCATATTATAAATTGTTATTCTGCTCCGAATATCAATTTTACATCCTTGAAAACAAATAACAAATCGAGAAAGAACTGCTCTAGTAAATTGGATTCTGGTTATAGTAGATTGTATTTATATTAATGGTGATCTGTTCCACCAGAACTGTTGCATACACAAACCATACAGTTCTACCTGAGGCATTGGAGAAATGGAGTCTGGAGCTGATGCAAGAATTGCTTCCTCGACATGTTGAGATCATTAGAATGATTGATGAGGAGGTAAATTTATAGGCAATCTTGTGAAATTCTCCTCTTTAAGATGCATATTCTTTTCCACATAATTATTCTTTTCCACATGATCTAACATCTGTTTTTACTCTCTGTATAAGCTTATTCAAACCATTATTGCCGAGTACGGCACGGAGGATCTGGATCTGTTGCAAGAAAAACTGAAACAAATGAGAATTCTGGATAACATTGATTGCCTGAGTCAGTAGTTGAATTGTTTGTAAAACCAGAAAAAAGTTCAGTTGAGGCCATTGAATCAACTGAAGAGGATGATGTTTCTGATGAAGAAACCGAACCTACAGCCGAGGAGGACCAACTTGAGGAAGAGGACATGGAGGAGATAAATGAGGTGCCACTGCCACCGATTATTGAGCCGAATCCAAAACTTCCCAAGATGATCCGAATGGCTAACCTATGCGTTGCCGGTGGCTATGCAGTGAATGGTGTTGCTGAGATTCATAGTGAAATAGTGAAAAATGAAGTTTTCAATGAATTCTATCAGGTTGCCATCCAAAATGTTCCTCTTCCATTCACTGTATTTTGACATACTGAACCAATGGTTTTGTTCTAGGACTTCTGATATACATATATTTTGCTTTTGGCAGTTGTGGCCTGAGAAATTTCAGAACAAAACAAATGGGGTTACACCAAGACGATGGATCCGCTTCTGCAATCCAGATTTGAGCAAAATTATAACTAAGTGGACTGCATCAGAAGATTGGGTTGTAAATACAGAGAAATTGGCAACACTTCGTAAGGTATGCATATCCGAACAATAACTTGATTGAATGCTTTAGTACATCAATTATAGCATCCAATTCATATAGTTTCTTTACATGAAAGTTTCTGCTACAAAGGGAAAAGCCATGCACTTTGATCCTGCTATATTCTCAGTCAATTAGTAGTGTTTACATTCATATAGTTGAGGACTGATGAGAATTGTCCACAGTTTGCTGATAACAAGGATCTTCAATCTGAATGGAGGGAAGCAAAGAGAAGAAACAAGGTCAAGGTTGCATCTTTCCTCAGAGAAAAAACCGGCTACATCATCAATCCCGATTCAATGTTTGATGTGCAGGTTATTTCCTCCTAGTTAATATTATTTTTTTCTGCACTCTTTTGTATCTGCATATCCCTATATCCATGTTTAAATATGTGTGATATGCAGCTACAAGTGTCGAATGCGGATTGTTCTAGTAATGAATACAACAGTATAAACCAACCGTACACCTAATGGATGTAATTGCAGATAAAGCGCATCCATGAATACAAGAGGCAGTTATTGAACATCATGGGAATAGTTTATCGGTATAAGAAAATGAAAGAAATGAGCCATGAGGAAAGAATAGCAAGCTTTGTTCCTCGAGTATGCATGTTTGGAGGAAAAGCTTTTGCCACGTACGTACAAGCCAAAAGGATAGTGAAGTTCATCACAGATGTTGGGAATATTGTGAACCATGATCCTGAAATAGGTGATCTTCTAAAGGTATTATATATGGGGAACTCTTTTCCGATCCGAGTTAATCGGTTTCTTTGTCGGCCATATTTGCTGTTCATACTTAAAACTGATCTTTTATGGTTGCTTGATGTTGGAAATGATCCTTGTTTGTAACCATGATCTTGTTCTTTGTGTTTATGTCAGGTTGTGTTTGTTCCTGATTACAATGTAAGTGTGGCCGAAATGCTTATTCCCGGCAGTGAGTTGTCTCAGCATATAAGGTCGGCTCCTTTCCTCTTCCTATGTGTAGTTGTGTTTAATCTAAGTATCTAACATCAAATGATTGAACTCGGAAGCTGCTCGGAAAAGGATTCGTACTTTCGAATCCTTCCGATGACGGTGAACAACATACAAACACAATCAATGCATAATAAGTTCCCTGCAGGTTGATTAATATTGCTCTCTGGCTAACTCATTGTTTCAAATCAACTGCTTAGCACGGCCGGAATGGAGGCTAGTGGAACCAGCAACATGAAGTTTGCGATGAATGGTTGCATCCTAATCGGAACCTTAGATGGAGCTAATGTCGAAATAAGACAAGAGGTCGGACAGGATAACTTCTTCCTCTTCGGTGCCGAGGCTCATGAAATCGCCGGGCTAAGGAAACAAAGAGCTGAGGGAAAGGTGAGCCTTTACTTTAGTTTTCTATTTTGCAAGATGAGAATGTGGCATAACAAAGAATCTTATATATTTTTCTCTTATAACAGTTTGTGCCAGACCCAAGGTTTGAGGAAGTGAAGACATACGTAAGAACCGGTGTTTTTGGTCCCTACAACTATGAAGAAGTGATGGGATCCTTGGAAGGAAATGAAGGTTACGGCCGTGCTGATTATTTCCTCGTTGGAAAAGATTTTTCCGAGTTACATCGAGTGCCAAGAAAAGGTTGATGAGGCATACAGAGACCAAAAGGTGAGTATCATTTGGTAACTCTAGCATTTACTGTCTTGGAATGCAAGATAGGCTTTGTGATACCAATTATCATGTTTTATGCTATCCGGACTCGAATTCGACTCATCATTCATATATATATTTTTAACAGAGATGGACGAAAATGTCGATATTGAACACAGCTGGATCGTACAAGTTCAGCAGTGACCGTACAATACATGAATATGCCAGGGACATATGGGGGATCGATCCTGTTGTGCTTCCATGATTACTGTTAATGCAGCCTCCTGTTTCTCCCCTTTTTATATCTCTAGCTGCAAGTATTGTCCTCATTAGATGTCCACCAACTTTGCAAGGATTCTTCACCCTAAGGTGTGCCTTTCTGGGTTCAAATCGAGACCTTCTCATATGAAAGTTTGTTACGGATAACATTGGTAAAAACAATAAGAAAGAATTACATGAGCATACCAAACCAATGATCATCAAACAACACCATTTTTTATATCTTTAGCTGCAAGTATTGCCCTCCTCAGATGTCGTCCAACTTTGTAAGGATTCTTCACCCTAAGGTGTGCCCGTCCAGGTTCTTGACCCTAAGGTATACCTTTATAAATTCGAATAGGGACCTTCTCGTATGAGATTTTATTGCAGATAATGATGATTAAACGATCGCAAAACAATAAAAAAAGAACGACACTAGCATACCAAACCAATGGTCATGGGACAACAACACGATGATCATCATCATCATCACCATGAAGGATTTGCTCATTATATACCAAACCAATTACTTTCAGTCGATGATTTGATGTATCTCTTACACCGGAGACCAGACCAGATGCATCAAGAGAATCTACTTTTGAATTATAAGACATTATGATGGAGATTTAAAGCCTGTTTGATTTGCTACATCGAACAATTCTAACCGCAAAATGCCACATGCAAGCTTCGAAAGGGATTAGACTTACTTTCACACTTGCCTGCATGTTCTGTACCTTTTTTATGCATATGGTCCCTTCTAAACGTGGTGCTTAGCAATTTGGTCTATTTACAAATTTCATTCCTTTACTTTAATAAATTTGATAATTGAATTTCTCTATTTTAATTTATCAAGATTTTATCTTTTCATTTTATGAGCAAACAAATAAACTTAAATAGTTGGTTTGTGATAATTTATTTAGTATAAATTATTAAATCATTGACTTTTGTTAACTCCTTACATATGATATAGATTGCAGAACTGTTAATTTCGAAATCAACGATTGAATAACAAAGTCTAACATATTACTCATTCCGATTATATGTTACGTAGAGAATAACAAAAACGATCGCACAATAAACGAATAGGAGGATATTATGTACGAACTGGATCGAAGAACCTCTACATCTAATACAGGTCTTTATTTTCTCTCAATTTTATTTCTTCAATAAACGAATAATAGTATGTGCGAACTGGATCTAAGAACCTCCGCATCTAATATAGGTCTTTATTTTCTCACAATTTTATTTCTTCGATAAACGAATAGGAGGATATTATGTGCGAACCGGATCTAAGAACCTCCGCATCTAATACATGTCTTTATTTTCTCTCAATTTTATTTCTTCAATAAACGAATAGGAGGATATTATGTGCGAACTGGATCTAAGAACCTCAACTTCTAATACATGTTTTTATTTTCTCTCAATTTTATTTCTTCAATAAACGAATCATATTATAAATTATTCAAATTGTAAATTGAATTAGAAGAATCACTAGTATATAAACATCTATAAAATTTAATTTAAATTAATCTATAAATATACCGATAATATTAAAAATATAGTCTGGGAATAACTCCTCCGACTTTGAAAAATTGCTTTGGCTATAATCAAGTCACCTACGACCTAGAGTCTCTAAAAGTCTAGGCAATGCAACTAACACCACTTTATTCAGCAGATGAAAAGTGCAGATTGCTTAACTTTATTTAATTAGTTAGATGCTCCCAAAATCAATCAATTCTTTACCCTTCTTTTTCTCTTTCTCATTTTTTTAATATAAACTTTTGAAAATATGGTAATTAGTATAAGAGTTTTAATTATATTTTAATTAAATTAGATCAAATTTATAAATAAAAGTACAACTTTACCATAGAATTAGGCCCATTTCCACCTCCAGGAAATGTAAGCATGCAGAAAGTGAAGTCTACGGCAGCACATAGAATTGTTTTCCAAGCTTTACAATATATTATAGCATCATAGATTTCATAACCAATATTATATACTTTACTTGCCCATTGATCATTCGACTTCATTCAAAAACACAGGTAAAAAGGTAGAATGGACCTTTCAGCATCATCACAAACAGCGTTTGAAGTGGTTCGATCAAATCATTTTGAGTCAAATATCTCGAAATCACGTCATTTTGAATTATTTGTTTGAGTTATTTTAAATTAATCGTTTCTTATAAAAAAAAATTGAGATATTTAAATTTTTAAAAGTTTTAAGTAACTTTAAAATTGTGTTGTCAATATCCGTCAGTTACAGTTGTGAAGCATGCATGTAGGTTCATGCACGCACTCCATATATGGATAAGAGAAAATAATTTAATGACCGAAAATACCTTATAATATATGATTTTAATTATTTTTTTTGGATTTACGAAAATGATCAACAAATTCGTAATGCGAACTCCAATTTCGCAACTCAATTTCCAAATTCGCAACGCGAATATGTAAATCGTGTTGCGCTTTTTCGAATTCGCATTACGATTTTCAAATTCGCAACGCGAATCTGTAAATCGCAACGCAAATCTGTAAATCGCAACGTGAATTTGTAATTCGCAAAGCGCGTTTATTTTCGTAACGCGAATTTTATTTTTGAATTCGAAACACAATATTAATTTCGCAACACAAATGTAAATAGTATAATCGCAAATCATAACCTAAAACCCTAAATCACAACTCAGTCACATCTCCATCTCTCACTCTCTACGACGACATCCGTCCCCATTTTCGACGAAATCCGTCCCCATCTCCGACGAAATCCGTGTATCTCCATCTCTCAGAGCCACTCTCACAACCATTCACGGTCAAAAATGGAAAATCAACCACCGATGGTTAGTTTTTTTTTAATTATTTTTATTTTGAAATTTTTGTATTATTATTAGATTTTTCATGTTTAAATTGATGATAAATTTACTGGTAATTTCAATAATAGATTAACCATTTCACTTAGATTGCTTAGTAAATTCATTCGGTTGCTGTCAATACTACTAAACTGTTTAGTCTTTAACCCTGTGAAGTTAGTATTTGTCTTTGTTTTGTCTTTTGGTTGAAGTAATGCAATTCATTCAAGTTTCAATTTGCAGAAGACTATTTGAAACTATTCTTCTTCTGCAAATTAAAACTTGAATGAATTGTATTACTCCAACCAAAAAACAAAGACAAATACTAACTTTACAGTGTTGTGAATTTAAGTTTCAAGAATAAACTACTACTCTTTATGTTGTCCTTGAACCTGCACTAAACCTATATGTTGTCCTTTTAAATGTTCATATAAGTGCTTACTTCTGGAATTTATCTGATGCATTTTGTGAACTATGATAGAATAATAACTTGTGTGAATACCATGCAAGTTTGAAACATATTTGGCTTTTTTTTCACTGTTTAATATCATGTCTGTTTATAGTGTATAATTTGTAGTTTTTGTTATATCTAACTTGGTATGTTTATTGTTTTTGTAGAAATTTTTTTCGGTTTCTTTGACCTTAAGGAATAAATTAAGCCTAGCCACTACAATTGCGTCGACGCTTACACCTGTACAAAGAAAATTGTTTGAGGATACTTGCTTCGGGCCATGGCTGAAAGTACAACATCCAGGTGGAGATGCTATATTGATCCATTTGTTTCTTCAGACCATGACTAACGATCTACCCGAGAGGATACAACGTGGTGATGAAGAGATATGGTTTCATTTTCCTCTGGCGTATACCTTGTTTTGGGCGGGAGGAGTTTTGCTTAATCACTGGTCTACGCTTCGGACACGATGAAGTAGGTTGGTACACTAGTCATATCGTCCGCCCATCATGGTTATCTCGGGTTTTTCCTGAGCTAGCAAAGGCGAAGCCGAGTTTACACGTCGACGACTTGAAAAGATTACTTGTTAAAGATGGTTTTACTCGGATGGATGACCTCGATGTTGTCCGAGTATGCCTTTTATTACTTTTGCATGCCAACTTTTTAGGCAAAGAGGCCAGACAACCTATTTCTGAGGACCTAATATTATTGGTAGAGGACCTAAATACATGGAACGTGTTTCCGTGGGGTTCATATCTATGGAAAGCTACATGGGAAAAGTTATCGTCTGCCTTTGAGGACCGAAAAAGTTTGTGTGGTAATGGTTCCAAATACACTTTGGCAGGCTTTATTTGGGCCTTTAAGGTAAGAATTTCTATATAATATTTACAAAATTATAATTAATTATTTAACAATTACTAATGTTTGTGTATTATATTGTTTGTAGATTTGGATATTTGAGGCTTTTCCCAGCATGCGGACATATACAATCAAAAATTCAAATGATATTCCTAGGGCTATTTCTTGGAGGAGGATCCAGCTGTTGGATTGGGAAGAGTTACTACCATATACGACGATGAATGATGTAAGTTAACACAAATACTACCATATATATAAACAAGTTATTACTAGTAGACGTTTAACTTTATTTGAGCTTTTATATTGTTAGGAGGCCAACTATCCATTACAGAGGTTGATACCCACAGAGGTTGAGCTTGCCACTGGTGGCAAGCTAGTCAGTGTTTTTTTTATGGCACGGATGATGAGCACGCCCCACTTCGAGAGCCATCACCTGATCGAGCCGATTCTACAGCTCGACACCCAGAGCCATCACCTCCACAACGAGAACCATCACCTATTCCATCACATCATCGAGCCTCTTCTCCACCATCACCTCATGATAGGCGACCGGCAAGGATGCCACGACATTTATCTCTCCGTTCTCCACCTCCACGGGATGAGTTAGGGGAGTTACGTGATGAGGTCAATGCTTTGCGTGAGGAGGTCGGTACTTTACGTGACGACAATTGTACATGTCGTGATGAGGTACGATCTTTACGTGGTGAGGTAGAGGTTTTACGCGATGACAATGGTGATTTACGTGGTGAGGTATCTACTTTACGTGATGAGATAGTCGCTCTACGTGAGATTGTTGCATCGTTGCAGAATGAGGTTCATACTCTATACAATGAGATAAGTTTGTTTAATACTATACTAAAAATGCAAATAACTTTTTTTGACATTATTTATTTGTTTATTTACTGATTTATGTATTAATTTATTTTTAGCGGCCCGATAAGGTAGATGCTTTACGTCGGGTTTTTCTTGCACGACAGGGTTCACGCATCAGACATCGTGCACGTGTCATTACGTCTTCGTTCACCTCAATAGTGCCAAGACTCCGTAAGAAGAAGTCCGATTCACCTGTCATCGTTCAAGAGGCCTCTCCTATCGTTCAAGAGGCCCTTATCATCCTTCAAGAAGCCCCTCCCATCGTTCAAGAGGCCCCTGTCATCGTTCAAGAGGTCCCTCCTACCGTTCAAGAGCCCGATTCACATGGCATAATATCTCGACATATTGATAAACTCCCTCACGTACCCGACATGATGGATGAGAGTTGGCTTTCGTATGAGTTACTGGTCAGTACCATTCCGGTATCTGAAGTGGAGAGGAGAACACTTCAAGACACAATTCTGGATAATACCCTTTGGACTAAGACCGCAGTTGATTTTTATCTACATGAACGGAGTCAGGGGTGTTACACTGACATATGCAAACTCGACGATGATATGCATTTATTTCTTTATCGGTCTTGGTGGGGTGTGTTATTAGGGGTTGAAGACAATGGCTATTTTGAATGGGGTAAGCTTTATATTCTTCTTATATTGCATTTTGATTAATTTTTTTTTAATTTATAAAATTCACTAATATATGTATTTTTTTATAAAACAGCATATTGATGCATGAGTGTCACGTCTTCTGATAATAAGGAAATTGAAGAAAATAAAAAATACGCGATGGACTATTATGCCGACGTCTTTTCACGTAGCTCACTTGAAGGATCAGAGAGACACTTCATATGTGTTGGGTAATGGAAAAGCTAAACTTTATCCTGCGTGGTGAGAGGTCGATAAGGTTAGTATTTATTTTTGAATATTTTAAAGGTGTTCATAAATAAAAATTTGATATGCGTAATTGAATTATTATTTATGATTGCAGGTGTTTATCCCTGTTTTGGAACGTTGTCATTGACTTCTCATCGAGCTTCAACTCCCCATCCCTAAAGACAATGGTATATGACAGCATGTTGAATTACATACCATTGTATAATTTGAGAGATATTATTTGTAAGGGATGGAGTGCTCATTTGGCTAAATACTTGGATGTGATTGATTATTGGACTAATTCTGGAAACAAGAAGCCAAAAAAGTTCAAAGTTACAATGATCAGAGACGAGACTGCTCCACAACAAACGGAGGGAGCCAGAGGGGATTGTGGTCCTCTTGTATGCATGTGATTGGAACGTTTGACGACAGGAAGTAAATAGTTTCTACCTCCCACAGATAGAGATAGAAGTGCAGTAGGGTTGTGGTTTCGGTATTTTATGGCTCGAGCGATATATGCGAGACGTTGCCTACTTGCATCCGCGTACTGAAAGTGTGCATAAACAATTGGTAAGTTTGAGCAAGTGTTGTTAACATATATACTCTTTGTTGGTTTGAAAATGTTTGGTTAAGTACCTAGAATTCAATAATTTGTTGTTTGTTGGTTTTATATGTGTAGAAAGTGTTGTTTGAGCAAATGTTTGGTTTCTGCAGGTTAATCCTGAAGTGAGCTGCATGAAATTGATGTATTTGTGCATAAACAACTGTCTCGGGTACACTTTTTTTGCTTGTTTAATTGATTTGTAAAAGTTGATTTATAAAAGTTGATTTGTTTAATTGATGAGGAAATAAGAATTATTTTTTTGCTTGTTTAATTGATTTGTAAAAGTTGATTTGTTTAATTGATGTATAAATAATTCTTATTTTTTGCTTGTTTAATTGATTTGTAAAAGTTGATTTATTGTTTTAAATTTCAATCTGCATTATGTTGAAGGCAAAAAAAAACCTGTTGAAGGTACACTTTCGCAACGCGAAAATCAAATTCGTAACGCGAAAGTCAAATTCGCAATGCAAAAGTCAAATTCGCGTTGCGATTCCGCGTTTTGAATTTGAATTTCGTAACAATCGCAACGTGAATTTAACTTTCGCGTTGCAAATTCAAGGAAAACACCTTCAAAAAGATAACAGACAACAATCTGATAAGTGATAACAACTGAACATATCATAGAATGTTCAAACTCAAGTTACTAATGAATGTCTAACTGAAATGTATGCATTCACACATAAAATACATATAATACAACGTTTGCATTTAAAAATCACCTAAGTTAATAAGTCTCAAAAGGTGAAGCCGGTTGTGATTGGGATTTTAATTTTGATTACGATTTTGATTTCCTTTTCCTTGGCACCATATGAGCTTTGGATTTTGATGAGGATCCATATTTTGGTTGAGGAAAAGATGATTTTGATGGCATTGGTGATCCACAGGTCAACCTTGTATGACCATTTTCCTTGCACCTACTACATGTCGATATCATCTTCTCTTCACCCTTAGACGATATACAATCGTGATTTTTTGGTCGTCCAGGTAGCCTGCTGTCCATGACTGGTGGCAAAACTGTTTGTAAGTCATCTGGTATATCCCACTCAGAAGGACATGGAATAGGGTAGACAATCTTGGCATAAGTCTGTCGATATACTTCTGTAGTGTAGCAATCCATAGCGTATGCGCTTGAATCATCTTGGTTTAGATGAAGAGCAAATTTTATAACATGGCCACACGGATAACCAGATGTTTGCCATTTCATACAACTACACGTCTTTGCATTTAGATCGACAAGCCAATTTAAGTTATTATCCAATACTTCAAACAAAGTGTTTGAACATGGTTCAACTCTTCATGACATTGACTTCACAACATGTTTCGTTATCTTTTTTTTCAGTCCATGGTGTAACACGACGTTCCAATGTTCATGTAAATTTAAATAAATAATACTTAGTAAAATATATGATAAGTTACGAATTTAAAGAAATAATGCATTCATGGTTTCTTTTCTTGTAGTACCACTGTTGAATAGAGGCTCAAAAAAACTCCATTAACATAGTAATGGGTAATTTCCGGGAATGACGACTTAGAGCGTTGATTGATTCTGCACTATTAGACGTCATGAAACCATATCTTACTCCAAGTTGATGCACTCTTGACCATCTTTCAAACCCGACATCTTCTAGTGTTTGAGCACATTGAGGCAAAACACGTCTTAAACAATTTATATGTTTATTAAAATCCACTTCCCGATAAGCTTTTACAGCCTTCAAGTATGTCCATTTGTGATTTTTTATACCAGCAGACCTTGATTTTAGATTTCTGTACAAATGAACACCACAAAGTCCATGAAAAGCATCTGGGAAACACCTTCTAACATCGTTGTCAATTGAGTTTTCCCTATCGGATATGATTGTCAGATTGCTAATAGGACCTATGAAATCCCTAAGATTCCCCATAAACCATGTCCATGAATCAGAGGTTTTAGATTTGCCAACCCCGTAAGCTATTGGCAATATCCCATTATTAGCATCCATGGCTACTGCTAATAAGTTTACTCCAATGTATCGACCTTTCAAATGTGCTCCATCAACTATAATAACTGGGCGCATGCAAGTAATAAACGAACGAATCTACAAAATAATATACACAAGACATAATCATTTAAATGTGAAATACATGTAACCAACAAAAATGAGTCAACAAAATTATATTGATTTACTAACCGCAACACCAATGGCGATAAACATCAACTCAAAGCATCCATCTCTATATGTTTTGATATGAGTTATCGACCTAGGATTTTTCAGCTTTAAATTGTGACAATAAGCCGGCAGTTGGGCAAACGATGCTTCTGGAGACCCCCTCAACAATTCCAAGACATAACATTTGGCTCTCCAAGCTTGAGAATATGAGATGCTAATCTTAAACCGAGCATTCATGTCAGTCATAATTTCATGTCCCCGATATACCATGTCATTCAAAAACATTAACTCAGCCAGAAAACCACCCAACACTTTTTTGTTTGTATGTCTATGGTGAGGAAAAACTTGGGTTTTTGAACATGTACGTTATCAATAAAAGTCCTAACTTGAAACATTTCACAATCTTTTATCCTCTTTGCAATCATACGCCACGTACAGTTTTTGTCAATCATACACTTGTTTCGAAACGATCTTTGACTGATTTGTTAACTTTTAGTTGATAGCAATCTTCCACACATTTTGTATACAAATCTATCTTCAAGTCTTCATTTGTATCAAAACAATCATCTTTCTTGATACGAATAACTTTTGTGTAACAATCAACTGCTATCTTTACCAACTCTTATTCCGGTATCTGAAGTAATTCTGGCATATTCCAGTTATACTCCCGTGGCGTTTTCTTCTTATTCTTTTCTTCAGGGACTTCTTCTTCTTCTTTTTCTTCTTCAGGGTTATATAAATTACAAAATGGATGTTCAACATGTTCATTCACAGTCGTAACTTCCTCCTCATTATTATCAACAACATCTTCCTCGGTAACATCAAAATTCAGGTATTGACCAATATCAAAATCATTTACACGTAGGGTCTGTTTTTTCTTCTGAAACATCATCAAAATATGAGTATTGACCAAGATCAAAGTCCGGGTATTGACCAAGATCAAATTTCGAATACTGACTAGAACTCACAATTTTTTCTGTTGGCTCATAATCGTCTAACTGGTCAATACGAAAACTGGAATTTAGTGCTGAAAGTTGATTGTGATTTGGATTAGGAAAAGGTTGTGGGTTTTGATATTGTGTTTGGTATTGGAAATATGGTGAAACAAAATTTTCTTGGTGATGAAATTGTGGTTGAACCATTAAATTTTTGAGGTTGATAACAACGTTGTACATTGTGAGCACCATAAACTGGGGTTGAAGAACTTAGTTGATTACTACCCGCTACTGACCCAACTTCACTACTTCTAGGTTCAACAACATACAATGTAACATCATCTTCTTGCGAAACACTAATGTAAGCAATGAATCGTTCAACATCTTCATTGTCGGTTAACAAATAAACTTTACCTTTTCTCTGATAAGATAGCTTAAATCCACTTAGAGGCTTTAAATTCAATTTCTTTGCAACACGTAACATTAGAGTTTCATAAGTTAACTTTTTTAATGACAGTTTTAGTTGAAGATTCATGGGTAAAGACATATATTGTAAAACACCATGAACATTCTCCCATGACCCTCCAAAACACAAATCTATCCAAACATGATCAACATTAGATGATTTCATTCTACAAATTGTAAATTAATTTACTAAACAAACGAGCTATAAACTACAGATCATCACTAACTTAGAGAAAAACATACCTTTATTAAGTTGATAGTTGATAATTTGGGAGAGAAGTCATTGAAAAATTATATAGAAATAAAATTATGTAAAAAAAATAGAGATGGGGAAGGATGTCGTTGGATATAGGAACGAATGTCGCCGGAAAGAGTGATAGATGGAGATGGAATGAGTTGCGATTTAGGGATTTAGGTTATGAGTTGTTGCTGCTGCGTAGTTATATACCCAAAACATTTGTGTTACGAAACTAAAACATGTTGCGAAATTAAAATTCGTGTTGCGAATTCGAAAATCGAGTTGCGAAATTGGAGTTCGCGTTGCGAATTTGTTGGTTATTTTCGCAAATCCAAAAAAAGTTGATTAAAATCGTATATTATAAGACATTTTCAGTCACTGAAGTTATTTTCTCTATAGATAATGTTTGCTTCTACATAAGATTGAATGAAAGAAGTATTTATAAATTTTCTATCACTTGTCTTTAACCCTAGTGTGGGAGAGAGGTTGAGATTGCGTGAAACGAAACTCTATTGTTTTGCATCAAATTGTGTTGCGGTGAGTGTCACTTTCATATATACACAAAGGGCTTTTACTTTCACATGTGCCTAGAGCCAATGGAATGGTTGTTTGAAAGAACCATGGCATTTCCATCTTGCCTTTCCCCACCACTATGTATGTAATAATTATATAGATCAACTTTCCAAATAAAGAGAAAAATATATTTATGATGGGTACTGCTGTTTTTTCTTTTCTTTTCTTTTTCCTGATTCAATGCTTCTGGTTTTGGTACGAGCCCCATTTGGCCCACTTGCTTCATCGTATGATCATTGTAAGATATAGGTGTTGAAGAATGCAACTTGTCGTGATGGTCGTGCTGTATCTGTCGACGTGAATCCTTTGGATAGGATTAGGGTTGAGTTTCTACTAATAAGTTGCATTCGTGTCTGTTTATTTTTTTTAAAGGTGTTTATATTTGATTCGTGTTCGTGTTTATTTATTAATTTTTAAAAATTTTTGTGTTCAGTTTGTTTAGTTTCGTATTTGTTTATTAATGTTTAGAAAATGGTGAAATTACCCCACTAGTTCTTAAGTTTTTTAGACTTCATAATTTGAACTCTAAAGTTTACTATGTGTTCAATTTAATCATATCTTAATCAATATTTAAAATGTAGAAAAAGAAAAAGAAAAGGAGAACCAGATAAACGAACTTGTTCGTGAAATAAATAAACTGAACACACTTATGTTCATGTCTGTTCATTCATTAAATGGACAAAAAATTTTTGTTTATAATTAATTATTTAACTGAATAAACGAACATAAACTAATGTGATATAAACGATTCACATATAACTAACTGAACACTCTACTCATTTACAAAGCCTAGATAAGATTAGTTGTTAGCCGTGAGTTGAGCAAGCTACTGCTTGTAGTTTTCTTTGTTTAATGAGTTATCTCGTTCAAAGAAACTACCTCATGCATACTTGGCATACGGATACTATTCAGATTCACATCAAATGCGCATACTTTAATACATTTCATTAATTTTAAAATTAATACAATAAAACAAATTTATCTCAAATAATACTAATACATTTCATTAGTTTATAAGAAAAATAACCCAAATCCCAGATTTAATTCTTTAGACCTCATATTAGCATAATTATTAGTAAGATTGTCGGTACATACATATAAACAAAGAATCTGCAATAAGATTAGGGTTTTGATGGCTATCATTTCATGAAAGCGAAAATAAACCCAAATCAGAAAAGGAAAGGGAGATTGGTCCACTCTTATTATACCATTTGTAATTTATATTTATACTGCTTGAAAACTTTGATGAGCTCGATGATCAGATGATGAAGGGATCCAGTGGCTAATCTGCGACGTGATTGGCAACTTGGAAAATGAGAGAGAAAAAGTGGTCCTCGAACCCTGAATGTGACTGCAGCTGCTGGTTTAATTAGATTTCCTTCCAATATATTATATATATACACATAAAATTCTGTATTTGCCTTCAACATCTATCGGATATTTCATTTAAAGAACAGAAAGTTTTCTGGTTTTTGTATGCATGAATTCCCCTGCTGCTTGCAAAAGCTAGGGTTCCAAGAAGTTGCAGAATGTTAAAAACTGAACAAATAAACCCTAAATGAATTCATTTTCACATTGAAAATCCATTTATATATTGACAACCGAACCAAGGCAATTGAGGTATGCTTTGATTAAACATAATACCATCAATTTTAATTATGAATTATTGACTTAATATTTGCTTGATTGACCCAGGTGACAAGAGAAAAAAATTAATTGATGTTAAAGGGGCATCAACTCAAATGTCAAAACAAATTTTTAAAGAAATAAAATTTAATTTAAAATAAGAAAAACTCAAGTTGCCGACATGATAAACCTAATAATTAAATTTTAAATCAAAATTGTTGATTTTATTACATTTTAAAAAAGTGATCAATTTTAGATTTTAACTAATAATGTTTTCTTATGATCAATTAAAATCCAAAAGCTATAGTCTCGTTTTTGTTTTCCCATTCTAATAATAAGGCAAATGTTTCTATATCTAATATTAAATATTAAATATATTATTAATGAAATATTTACTGTGTTTTGAAGTGAATATTCAATTAAGTCCAACGATTTTTTTTATTTAGTCGAGTTATGAAATTATTTTATTATTCAAATTTATTTAAAGTGTTTTCGAGTAAAATTAAATTAAATATATTTGTTCTAGTATATGTTTAATTTTTTTTAAATTTTTTTATAAAGTTATAGTAATGACTGTTTCCAATTTAAATTATGGATAAATTACACATTTAATATTTAAATTATTAGTTTTGTTTCGTTTTAGTACTTAAACTTTCATTTGTTTTAAAATCATACCTAAGATTTACTTTTTGTTTCACATTTAGTACTTAAATTATTAGTTTGTTTCGTTTTAGTACTTAAACTTTCATTTCTTTTAAAATCATACCTAAGATTTATTTTTTGTTTCATTTTGGTACATCGTCGTTAAAAACTTAGCGGAACTTATACAACTGACATTTTTTATGGTAATAATAGCATTCATCACTCAACTATCTTCTCAATCCTATTTTGGTCACTGGAGTTATTTTTTTAATTTAATTACTTAATTTTCAAATTACTCCTAATTTAATCACTCTAACTTTCAAATTTAATTTTTTATTTCAATTATATTAATAAAAAATAATAAAAAATTATGTCACAAAAATTATTAATAAAATAAATTAGAGTGATTAAAACATGAGCAATTTGAAAGTTGAGTAGTTAAATTTAAAATTTTAAACTTTAGTGACCAAATAGGATTGAGAAGATAATAAGTGATGAATAATGTAATTTACTCATGAAAAATGATACATGCAGTAGTTGCGTTAAGTTTTTAATGGCGGTATACTAAAATGAAACAAAAGTAAACGCCATGTATATGATTTGAAACAAATGAAAGTTTAGGTATAAAATGAAACAAAACTGATAGTTTAAATGCTAAACATGTAGTTTACCCTTAAATTATTCTCACTAACCATATATATATATATTCATATTTTTCATACGTGTAACTAAGATTTATAATTTTATTTAATAGATTAAATATCTTTTAAATTCATATAATATTAATTTTTAGAAAAATATTTAAATGACAAAGTGTCTATGTGAATATAAAGGAATTAAGGAATTAATGGGAAAATAAAATAACACATAATTATAATTAGAGGATCAAATTAAAAAATATAAAGTTGAAGGACCGGATAGTAACTTATCATTATTTGATAATTTTGAATATGTTACAGTTATATATTATAAATACAATATAAACTTAATAAATTTCATATAAAATAAATTATAGCATACTAAATAAAAAGATAAAATATGTAAATAGTCTTTCGATTATATAATATTTTATTATTGAGTCATTTGACTATAAAAATATTATAAAATAGTTGTTGATTTCAAAATATAACAAATTAATTTTTTATCCATTCACGATGATGAGGTGACATTCAATAAAATTGACATAACAATATATTTAACTCTGGATTTTTACATTTTGTTTTCATTTGGTCTTACTTTCAAAAAATTAATCTAACATTTCATAATTAAGGGACTCAAAAAAATATTTTATAATCAAGAGAATATTTATTTATTTTATTTTTTATTTAATATATTACTATTTATGTCGTATGAAATTTGATAAATTTACATCGTATTTAGTTGTACTATTAAGGGGCTGTTTGTTTACTTCAGAATGAATAAGCGCTGAATGATTAAAATTGTGAATGATTCAGATGCTCTGTATGAATTAGTTCTGAATGTGACATGTTGTTTGATAATGGCTCTGAATCATTCAGAATGTACTTATGTGCTGAATCATTCAACACTGTTTTGCTGAATCAGTCAGCACTGAATCATTCAGCACGGTTCAACATTTAGCGCTGAATGGTTCCATTAAGAGGCAAACAAACAGCCCCTAAGACTGGAAAGAGTTGGGCCATGGGCCTTCAAGAGCATGTGCTCAAGAATGTTTTACAAATTTTTGAACAGAGTTTCGATTGGTTTATAGTCGATATTAAAGGCATAATTAGCTGAGGGAAGAGCTCCACTTGCATGTGCAGTATATGTAAAGAAGAAGTATTTGGTTCAAGCCATTTGCATTATGTTGACTATTAAGCTTCAAATACAACTATGTGGCATGTGGGAGGATAATATTCCGTTGGTATTTGGTAATGTTGAGGTTTTGAAATTCTTAAAATTCTAAGTTCAAGTATAATTATATAAAAATTTTAATTAGTTTAAATTAACTATCCATAATGCATATATACAAATTTAAATAACATAAATAAATTGTTTATCGATTAATTCTAAAAATGTCTAAAAGATATCAAAGATAATAATGTACATAAAGGATAAAATCTTTTATATATAAACTTAAACACGTACACACTCATATACTATATAGATCATAAAATTAATACGAAAGATTAAAAAATAACCAATTATTAGTTGATATAGATGAGGTTTCGGTATCCTTAGATAAGGTCATAATTTTAAATTTCAATTTTTTATTAAATCTTAATAAAAAGATAATTATCTCTTTGTTATACATAATCTTATTAATTTATTAAAAGATTAGAATAATAATATTATTTTAAAAAACTTAATTGGATATAAATAAAAGTAAAAAACCATTGGGTGATTAATTTTTTTTAAAAGAAATCCCAATTAACAAAGGAAGAAATAAAACATGGTGCTTCTTCGCGTCGGAAAGTATATCTTTTCCATTTGCATCTTCATTCATGCGCGTGGGTCCCACATACCCGCCTCGCCCACTCCCTCTCCCCAGGTTATATATCAACCTCCCGTAACTATTTTCGGTTGACGACGATTTTTTTAAAACTTATCTTATTTCTATCCCCGCCCCCAGTTTCTCTGACTCGCGCGTGCTTCTCATTCTCCAACTTTCCATTTTCCTTTTCTGTTGGATGACGGGACTAAGAAACTAGCCAAAAAAAACCCTAGCGCTCTCTCACTCTCTCCTTCGTTCCTTTATCTCATGGTTTCTCTAAGTTTCTTTTAGATTTCATTTTGATGCTTTGAATTGTTTGATTTCAGTATGGAAGATAAAGAGGGGCTTGATCCAGCTGGGACTGAATTTAAATCCGATTCAACCACGAGCTCTACAGTTGCTGGACCTGACTCGGTCTCGGATAGCGTCAATTACTTCTTCGATAGGGAAAGCAGTATACTGAATGAGTTCAGTTGGAATATTTTACAACCGGACCACGCCGATGAGTTCGGAAGGTTTAGTGAAGTAGACCGGACGGCCACCAGGCCTGATTTGGCGGGAAATTTTAGTGGCTCATCGAAGAGCTGTGGTGCAGCTGGTGGTTCATGTTCAGGGACGGCGTCGAATCCGGGCAGGTCAGCTGAAATGCTGACACCGAATCCGTCTGTGACTTCGAGCTCCAGCGAGGATCCGCTGGAGAAATCAACGGATATCGGCGGGAAACAGCCTGAGATACCGTGAGTATTTGTGAACCAACAATGAAAAAGAAAAATAACTTTTATCCTTTAGCATTTTTTGGGTGTTATTTCGTGGAACTGAGTCGTAATTAATTCCAATTTCTGTGGGAAAAAGCAACGGGTGGCAATAAAAGCCATGGCATCGGAAAGGCATGCTTAAATCAGAGAGAATCTCTGAGTATGAGAAGGTGCAATTTTTGGTGTCCGTACACTGAAACTGTAAAAAGAAGATAACAACCTTGTTGTTTCATGCAAGTTGGGGAGGAAAGGCTTTAGGTAGTTTCGTAATTTTGAGAAATAATAGGTCCAATTAAGTCAAATTGAAGGCCAAAATTAAAAGTTACTTTTTGGCTATTAACGAAGTGGCCGTCTTCACCGCCGTTATTGCGGAGGAAATGGCGTGCTTTGCTTTCAGATTTTTTGTTTTAATGAAGTCAAAAAGCGGGAATATAGCTTCTGCGAAATTCCCCTTTCGGTAACAAAATCATAGATACTGCAAATTAGAATAATTTAGGACCATCTTCCATTAGTTTTTTATAAAGAGTGTCAGTTGTTCTACATTCATCCCCCCCGGTAGAAGGAAAATATATAGGGTTGTAGTGCTACTTCTGAGGTGGATTTTCATTGTTTATGAATTGGGAAATGCATTTTATGGTTTCACTTACTGGCTTTTGAAATGCATTCGTGGAATTTTTTTAAAGAGAGAAACTATACCTCTATATATATGAACATTTAGTAGCATTTAAGATTCATAAAATGTTCTTTGCTATAAAAGGGAATTTGATCAGACATCTCACTAAATCATGGATTTCTTCCATATTAGTTGGAAACTTGATTTTCATCACATTGCAGTATATATATGAAGTATATGATTCACGTATTTTGTACATTACATTGAATATATCTACCTTAGTAATTGCAAGTTTCTTATGTTCAGTTTTTAATCTCTTTCCATTGAATACCTTGAAATTGCATACATTGGCCCCGGACATTTTGGTTATAGTTTCCATTTATCTCTTCTTAAAAACTGAAACATATGCATTAACCTTCTTTTTAGCAAAATATTTAATGCTTAGGATTCTTTTTTCTCCTTCATGTTGATATATAGTTGTAGGTGGATTTTTTTTTGTAGGAGTAAGGTGAGGAAGAAAGGGCAAAAGCGAATTCGGCAGCCACGTTTTGCTTTCATGACCAAGAGTGAAGTTGACCATCTTGAAGACGGATACAGATGGCGGAAATATGGACAAAAAGCTGTTAAAAATAGTCCATTTCCTAGGTCTGTTGCTATTCCTCCATTATTCACCTTTTGAATTGATTCAGTGCATGCCATTTTTTCCTATTCAACAAAATAAACTTCAACTTGAAACATTGAAAACAATATTCATTTTCCAATATTCTAATGAATTTTCTTTTCGAAAGTTTGTGTTTTGATAAGTTTTAAACCTTCTTTGATATTTGTTATAGGAGGGAGATTCATCAGTTCATTGATAAAAAGATGCCCGAAATCAAAGGGTTGCAAACTAGAGTTAATGATACATTCAAAAAAGTTATATAGATTATTAATCCAGTAGGTCATAGCATGAGATTCCCTCAGTTCATGTCTATATGATTGATAAGAAGTGTCTATGGTATATGAAGAATTTCTTAGAATGTTAGGTCCACTATCCTTTTTATTATTAATTTGACTAATCCTATTTTTCTAGTACCGCATAAATAATTTCCTTATTCGGTCATATTTTATGTGAGAATATGCAACGTATGCATGCATTTTCTAAAGTGAGGTCAAATTTATGAAGCACATGTAGAGTTGCAAAAAGCCTTGATAGGCTCCTTAAGTTTTGGGTAGTGAAATTATGACTTCATGTTTAAAATCATTCATTAATGGAAGTAAAACTTTTCAGAATCTTTGTGCAAAACCTGAGCAACTTAGTTAATTTCACAGGAGCTACTATCGCTGCACAAATAGCCAATGTACAGTGAAGAAGAGGGTAGAACGATCCTCTGAAGATCCCACCATTGTCATTACTACATATGAAGGTCAACACTGTCATCATAGTGTCGGATTCCCCCGTGGTGGACTCATCATCCATGAAGTTGCCTTTGCTCGTCAATTTACTCCTACAAGCTCTCAATTTTATCATCCACATGGGATACAGTTACATAGGGAAATCTCTTCAAGCACGACACGGCCACACCAAGTACCTATTGAAGTAGGAGAATCTCGTGAGCTTCCAGAATCCACCTCACAGTTCCCCAAAGATGAAGGGTTACTTGGGGATATTGTGCCTCCTGGAATGCGTAACAGATGAGAAATAAATATGGTATGCATATCTTCCTTGAACCAAGTTTGTACGCTCTCAGACTGCCATACAATAGCTCTTTGACACACTTAGTCTGCCTGAAGAATTTCTTGTGTGTTTGTTCTATTTTCTATGTTTGCTTCTTGTATGTTGACTATTGAGCGTAGGAGGTTGAAAGAGAGGACTATAGTATCAAAAGTTTTTTTTTTCGACTCAAAGAGGAATTAGTTTATAGTTTTTGTTAAGTTATAACTTGATGAACGGTAGCATAACCCTGGTCTGATGTTCTATCTTCTATGGCCTGACCCGGGAAGAACCTCTAGGATTGAACTGTTGTAAGTACCGTTTCCAAGTCAATAAAATTACAGTCTGACTGAGCCAAAAAAAGGTAGGAGATGACGATTGGCTGAAACACCGAGCATTTTACTATTTAGGGCTTCAATTTAGTTATTGATAAGATTCAGCCTCCTATTGGCCACAAGGCCTTCACAAGACTACATAGCTACTTAGTTAGTACGTAGCTAATGGACCACTGTGTTTAATATTTGGCTATTTAACCCCACAAGGATGAGATATAGAAACCCCTTTTGACATTTTTTTGACCAGTCCTAATCTATCTTGGAACGATTAATTGTATTGTAGCACTAACCGACTGCGACCTTTAACATTGATGGATATACATATACTGTGATATACGTACAATGATATGGTAGATACGGTCACGGTCATCTTTGTAATTTATTTGTTCCCTGGCAGCAATACACATCATAAGGTTCATAGTTTCATTGGTTACTTAGTTTTTCTGGACTGCTCTATTATATCTTGATGATGCCAGCTTTATTAAGCTTAATCAAGGATCCTAAAAGGCCTATCTAGTCATTATATATATGCGTCGGCAAGAGATTTTATGAAGTCTTAGCTTTTTTTATGTGGTTTAGATTGTTTTAAGAAATTAGAGAAGTTAAAAAATATTCAAAGGCTGCTTGAGTTTTGAGTTAGAATTTGGTTCCAAATATTTTTTAGTCATCTTATAGATTAATCTACTGTGGTGTGATATAAAGATGTCTTGTATTTTATACAATGATACCTTGATTCTGGGTTTTTCTGGATTGCACCAATGTTCTATCTGGAAAGGGAGGACCTTTTATATATATAACATTACTATCATCATGATTATGCTGATAAATCATTATAGGTGGAAATAGAACAATTCTCTTTTTTCTATTTGTGATAGAAAAGTTTAGGTAAGGCTACTCTAGTCCAGAATCAGAACATATTATCATCTTCATAAAAGATTAAAAGTACTAATAAATTACTCACCAAATAGATTACTAGTGAGACTCAAGCTCTAATGTTTACTAAAAATGCTAATGAATGTTCAACCTACAAAACCTAATAGATTATTAACAGTGGCAGACCTTAGTGGAGATAATTTTTTGGAGGTCTTATCAATTTTTTTTTAAAAAATTGAGGGATTTAATAAGATTTTTCTAAAAAAGTTGAGAATGTGATTAAAATTTTCAGAAAAAATAGAACTCTAAGTTCTAATTTGATAGAATTTAATTGAAAACATTCAAAAATAAAATAAGATTTAACAAGATTTTTTAAAAATATTGAGAGGGTGATCTAGTAAAAGTTTTAAAAAGATTTTGAGGAATATAATGTAAATTTTTAAACTTTGGGGCAAGGCCCCTCTGATTGATACAATCCGCCCCTTATTATTGATGAGACTTTAACTCTAATGTTAGTTGGTAAGAATGTTAGTGTGTGTTGAACAAATAATAGAATAACTTCTGGTTCATACCATTTGGGAGAAAATAAGAAACACGTGTCTGTTTACCAGATCTACGAGAAAAGGGGAAAAAGCAGAAAGACAAAAAGCGAGATTAGGTCTTTGTTCCCCACTTGTGGAGGTGATGAAAAGATGAAGAAAAAGCAAAATGATTACTTTTTTTTTCCAGACACGTCAAGGGATATATGAAAATCTGGTTGGAGTTGAACTTTGAAGCGTGCCTGTCGGTTTTGGAACAAAGCATAAAAAATGGAGAACATTAATCCAATCCATATAGTAATATGTTATAAGAATTTAGCAGTATATAGCTAGCTGCAGTTCATTTATTCATTTAACACTAACCCTTTTCTTAGGTTTTTTTTTCTTTTCAAATACAGACTATATCCACTGATTTGGTAGATGAACTGAAGGTCACTGATCTTGCCCTAAAGATCAGTTCAAGAGTCTGCCAAGTGCCAAACCAAGGCAATTCTTTGTTTGCTTCATGATAAAAGTGCGTGAGTCCTTTACCAGAACATACAATTCCTTTCCTTATAGTATTTTGCTAATATGATGAGTTCATTCTCGTAATGAGCAGATTTATCTAACCTAAGCTCTTCGAATCTAATACATACATGGGAATAAATGTATATATAAATCTAATATTTGATGCTTATGCACGCGGATATATATTGAATTTCCTGTTTATTATTAGGTTTAAGTGCCTGAGGTTAGGTACAGCAGTTCATGGTATCTTTTAGCTCTAATACTAGTTTAGAGCCACTAGTTTCTAACTTGCCCCTCTGTGTACATTGATAACCAATAATTTGTTCTAAAAAGAGAGTTTAATAATAATTAATCTTAAGCTTAATGAGGAAATATTAAAACCATGAGTGTATATATATAGGTTTTGTGTGTGTATATATTGGATCTGTTGTGCTGTAATCGAATTAACTTGGGTCTCGTCATGGTTTCGTACGTGACCGTGAAATGCAGAAATCTATAAATAGTAATAAATAAATGTTAATAATTGGGCGCCACTTCTTTCTACTTTTTTGTTTAACGGGCGCCACTTGTTTTTAATGGTTCAGATGCGTGAATTTCAATGTTGCTTCAGAGTTAGGCAGTTAGCCGACATTGCTTTTAAACCTCTCCTCGCCTCCCCCTACTTTTTCTTTTATTTTAAACCTTTTTCAAAATTCTCCCTTTTAATTAAAACTTTTACTTTTGGCTTTTTCTCCTTCATTCACGTTGTTCAATAGTTATATAGGGACGGATAATTTTATGTAAGTGATGAATTTATAAAATTTTAAGTATAAAATAATTTATAAAATTTAAAGGGGTAAAAATATATTTTAATAGAAAATATTTAAAATATAAATGAATTTAAAATTTTTAGGAGATGATTGTTCTTATCTGTCTTCTTCTAGGTTCATCTCTAATTATATAGAATTCGATCAAATTTTAAGTTAATAGTTTTTTATCCTATTTTAAGTTTAATGCTGTTTTTTATATATTTATAAAATTTGAACTTAAGATTTAGACATAGAGGTTATAGAGGATAATATCATAATAGATAGGGTAAGATAAATCGAAATTTTGTCTCTCACAATCTTTATGTGATATAGGGACCGTTTGAGAATGCTTATAGAATACTTTTGGTTTAAAAATTTGTTTGAAATGCCAAAGCAATCTCAAACATCTCATTTTCAGTAAAGAAAAAAAAAATCATATTCAAACGAGCTTATTGACTCAACCAAAAAAAAATATGAAAAAACGGTACTTTTATGTTGGAGAAGCATTCCCAAACGAAGCGATAGTGTACTTATAATTCATCTCAAATTCGATATAGTTTGATTTGGTTCACTTTAAAATTTTATATATAGTATATAAAAAAATTAGAAGAAAAAATATTGGGACATGTGGATTTCGTTTAAACGTAACCGCGACTTCTACCCTATCTTAAAAATCAAACAAACACCCCAAAACTTGATTTTAAAAAATTTACTCTAGCAAATAAGATCAAATTGAAACTTATTGATTTCAATTCCTTTTTATCGTTCCTAAAAAAATCAAGCTTATTGTCAAATATTTAATCTATTTGTTTTTAATTTCAATTAAGTTCATTTATTTATTTGATTTATAAATTGAAGTACAATTAATAATATCGTTATTGAATATTTAAATTTAACTATAGTTATTAAACAATGTTAACAATTGGAGTTTAATTATTAAACAAATCGAAAACACTAAATTTAGAAAACACAACAACTACAAAGATTAAGAACATAATTAGACCTAAATAGAATTTTCACTGAGGAGCCGATTACCGTACAATTAATTCCGGTTTGGCGGTGGCAGAAGAAGTAGAACTGGTGACTTTTCTCATATCCTCGGCGATCTTTTTATAATGGGTAAACTACACAAATGATCATTAATGTTTAAATAAATTTTACTTTCTCCACTAAAATTTTAAAGTAATAAATTGTTCACTAACATTATCAATTTATAATAAATTGGTCACTTACGGTTAACAATCGTTACTGTAATAATAGAATATTGATATGACACGTTAAACAAATTGACTTAGCATGTTTGACTATGAGGGATACCTTTTGATCGACCGTTTGACTTAATTTGTGCTTGTGCAATCTTTGACATGTATTGCGTATGTTTATTCTTTTCAGGAAAAAATGTACAACAGATACAAATTAGGAGTCGAGGGTGCTAAAGTTTTGGAATTTAAGGGGATGTGGTGGAAGTGATTGGGGAAATTTTGGGTTAACTAGATTTGAAGTTGACCCGAATTTAGATCGATTTTTTTTGAGCTTCGATTGAACTAAGTTTAGAATTTGATTTAAATTGGTTGGATGGTTTTGGGATTGAAACTAATAGACCCAATTGAATTTAGTGTGGGCCGAATGAATTTCGGTGGTCACATATACAACAAATTTTTATGAGATGATATAATAAACATTTTGAGCCCAATTTGGATTTTCTACCATTTCATAGTGGAGTCTTGTGTGATCGGCCCGAATGCCACTCCATCACCATAATTCAGCTTTAAAAGGGCAACAAAATTAAAGCCCATTCGAGTAACAAACAAATCAATGAATGTCTTTCTCAAGTAGACGCAATCAAAGGACAAGAGAATATAATAAATGAACAACGAAACAAAAGGGACATGGCGTGCTGTAATAATTATATAATAAACATAAACAAGTATACCACTCTGTCAAATTAAATGGCAAAAAATGTACACAAACACACACTAAGTAATGAGATTGGGATTATTTTGTTTATTACTACTTTCACGATACAACCGTATCCCATAGCCTATGTTAGTTGAATTCAAATGTCGATATTTAATAATTTTTTTGAATCTTCAAACTATTATTAGTTTTTATTAATCTAAAGTGATTACAAATAGTATATGTTCTACAGATTCTCAACCATTTGACAATGAAAACTCAAATACTTTGCAGTATCAAATATTTGAACTGAAACCTCTAGGGGGACAATAACCATTTATTTGATCACTTGGTTCGTGCCCAACTATAATTCTTAAAACCACTCCATGTACCTTCCAATGTTTCAATGCCATCTCCATAGGTCAAAGAGGGTAATATTTTAATTTCACAAAACTGAACTAAGCTTTACCTACTTTACAAGCTTGGTATGGGGGTTGACCTAAATTCTTGAACTATATGTTCAATGGGAGAGAACAATGTGATAAACAAAGGTCACTTAAAACTTTTTTAAAACTTTCTGTGTCCCGAAATTCCAACTATATTCAAATTCGAGCCAAATCGAATCGCTGAGCGATAGATAAAACTCTTCCAGCACTTTTTTTACACAAAAAAATGTAACTTTTTATTACTTGACTCGGCACATAAGCTTGCAGACAAACTTACCTTTGTTAGCGACAAAAGGAGAGCATTAAGAATGATGAGGGGCATGAAATGTACCTTATAGCTGAAGGATAAAAAAAAGAAGTAAAATTTGTTCGTTTTATACACTGCAAATTGCATCATCTTCACCATGAGATGGAAGGTTAAGGTCAATTAGAGCTGGAAATGGCATCTCTGGTGAGTCTTGTTTGATGACCAATGTTGTGTCCTCTGGATCTCCAACAAAATGTGACCTTTTGTGACCTCCCAAAGCTTGGCCTGACTTGAAAACCCTGAAACAGAAAGGGCACTCATGCCCTTTCTTCCTCTTTGACCCTAACTTCTTCTCAGAATTGCCATTTGATGAACATTTGAATTTATTCACATCTTCAGCTCCAGATCTAGACTTCACTTTCTTGGGTCCAGACTCACCAGATTTCAGCTTGGTTTCCCTTTGTTTCTTAATAGATGATTTAGCCTCCAAAATAACTGAGTTGTTATCTGAAGAATCTGCAACTGAGTTCAACCCTTTGTTACAACCAGAAGAATCCCTTGAAAGCATCATCAAACACACAGCAACCTCTTCTTGCTCTTGCTGATCTTCAATCCCAGACACAGATGATGAACCGTTTGGTATAGAAACTGAACTGATAGAAGTTTTGCACCTTATTCTTTTAGATCTCCTCCTCCTACTTGTTGATGTTTCAGTGTCTGATTGATTATCCCAATGATCCTCAAATCTCTGGAAGATCCTTTCTTTCTCAGAGTGATAAGCCATGTGACCACAGAGTGCTTTCATTGACTGGAAACCCTTACCACATTCTTTGCAAATCATCTCTCTGAGCAAAGTGCCATTGCCTGATTCATCAGAAAATCTCTTGCTTTTCTTGAGGTTTCCCCTCAGATCATAAGTTGCATTAGTGGTGGAAACAAACTTGTTTATGGAGATTTCAGCTCTTCCCTCTGCTTCAGCACGATTCTCATTGTTCATATGAGTCCTTATGTGACCCCCTAAGGACTTACCGCTAGGGTAGCCTTTGTTGCAATACTTGCAAACAAACTTCTTCCCTTGATTTTGTTCCATTAGAGAATGATCACTGGGAAACTGAAAATACCCAGTAAACAGTGACGCATTCCTTATCTCAAATCTTCAAAAAGATTGCATTTTTTTCAACGATCTTTGTTGTCGCCATGAACAAAGAATCAAATTTAAGATCAAGGAGCAGAGGAAAAGAAGAAAAAGGAAAACAGATCGCAAAGTTGCTTGTTTGGTTTCAGTGGAGAAGATGATGATGATCAAAACGAGAATTAGCAGCTGAGATGTGACAGTTCTCCGTTTCAAGTACAACAAAAGAGATCCGACCCACAGAAAAAAAAACAATCCTTAAAATCTCATTTTTCTCTCATCCCAAACACGTTATTCCAATGAAACCAAAAACAAAATCCTTCTGAATCTGAAAAATCGAACTTTTAAAGGCGATGGGTCGCTAATGAAGGCGATGAGCAGGCTTATAAGAAGAAGAACAAAGAAGAAATAAACCCATGACTGTCATTTCCTCTCTCTGTGTATACCCTTTGTTTTTGTATTGTATTTGGAGGAGAATTCCATGCATGTAAGCAAAGAGATTAGGAGGGCAAAAAAAAAAAAGATAGACAACACGTGTATTCAAGTGGGAACCATCCGGTGATAGGAATTGAACGGTCGAGATTTGTTTTAAGGGTCCCCGACGAGTGAGGAGTTCTGTTGCAACATCCAAACAATGCCTTCGCTTTTGTCTTGCTTGTAAAGCTCACACAAGTGTAGGGGTAGAATCTCCAATTCGTCATACCTTTGCCTCCACTAAAAGATATCGGTTCCTGTATATAAATGCCAATATGTCAAATTGTGCTTGGCCCCCATTTTCTTTGTTTTCTCGATTATATTCAGAGTTAAATCGAATCGTTTTTTAAATGATCAATAAATTTCTTACTACTGAACTCGATAGTCATCCTTTTATTATGTTGATCCAAGTTATGTATACAAAAAGAAAGTTGATAATCCAAATCGGTGCCAAATCTCACCAAACCCTACAACACACAAAATGTTTTGGTCCACTTGAAGAATTCAGGCTGTAATTTCTCTGTCAAGGGCCCTCTTACATATTGTTCTTATAATGGAAATGTGAAGTTTCACCATGTTTGTGGTACAATGCAATTCACTTTGACTTGATTTTTCAGAATGCACTTTGGTCATAGGAAGTACTTTGATCCTATATCGGAAAACTTTTATGAGAAGTTATTCCAAATATGTCATGACCCGTTCGTTTATTAAGTTAAATAAATAAGTATGAATAAAATCATGTTTATTTAATAAAAGAATTAGCATGAATAAAGGTGTGTTCAGTTCATTTGTGTTCACGAATAAACTTGTTTAAAAACTCGTTTATTCGGTTCTTCTTTTCATTTTTTTATATTGTTCAGTTCGTTTGTGTTCACGAATAAACTTGTTTAAAAACTTGTTTATTCGGTTCTTCTTTTCATTTTTTTATATTTTAAATATTAGTGAATGTAAGAACTAAATTAAATAGATGAAAAATTTTTGGAGTTCAATTTGTAAAACCTAAGGAGTTCAAGAATTAATGGAAAACTTTAATCAACATGAACATGTTTACAAACTCTACACGAACATGTTAACAAACATTTACACTAACATATTTGTGAATATTGAACGAATGAATATGAATACAAACACCTTAAAAAATAAAGAAATGAACAAAATACAAAAAATTTAAATGAATACAAGCAAACATAAATACCTTCAAAAATAAATAACCAAACACAAATATAATTTTATTTAAAATTTACATCCTACCACAGACCTCATAGAAGGATGAAAGTGGTACTTACATATCATCGCTAAATGAGAGACCGACGGAACTCAAACCATAATATCAATAGATTGTCTTTGTATTCAAGATGACACCGCCTAACTTTCTTGTTTTCCTACTAAAAATTTGGACGTGCTTAGTTGACTCAATGCAATCCCATTTAGCACGCAATGTTAATATAGAGATAAAAGAATAAAACAAATCATAGATATAAAATTTGGTTGAATTCATCGATGAAATAGAAAGGTATTTTATGGTAGCTATCACCAGCCTTGTATAGTCAAATATCATATACAAAATCAAAAAGGATCCCATTAACAGCACTTGCTGAAGCAAAATACATTTGGTAGACGACTTTACAGGGGAAAAAATGTTTAAGAACCAAAACCTTGGCCTTATCTATTGAGAAGATTCTGGACAATTCAAGAGCAAACCATCTGTTTCTTTTATCTCGTGTCTTGTCCGAAAATCTCTTCAATTATGTTGCAAGTCGGCTGGAGATCGATGCCTTTTTTCGAAGATGTAGAATACCTAGTGTCCCAGATTTTGGCACCACATGTATCCAATAAATAAATATTGTTCAGCAGCTCACTAGACTCACCTTGTTTACCTTGCTGCAAAGACTTGCTAAGGTCCGTCTTCGTTCTACTAACATGCAAGTTAGCCTTTGTGTCAATCAGATTATGAGCGTCAACCATGTTTGGCTGAAACTCGAAAGACATACATGAGTCATCTTGTACATTGATATCCTCCATTATTCCAAAACCCTTGTCCGTTTGTTGGAAAACAGGACCGAACCTGCTAGCATCAAATGACTTCGTAACATGTCCTCTGAACGAAAGGTTTGTACCATAATCCTCTCTTATTGCAGCCCTGCTGTAATATCCGGCACCATTATAACCATAGGAGTTGTCACTATTATCATCCTCATTGTTATTGTCTTCCTGATCAGCAAGGGATTCAATAGCAGAGTCTTCATCTTCTTCTATAGCTTGAACTTCGTAAGACTGTTGATTTCCATAAAACTCATCGTCATCGCTGTCAATGTCCAGACTACTGGATCTGTTTTGAATAGCTCGCCTCTGAAGGATAAAGACATTGAAATAATAGCTGACAAGCTCTCTCTTGGATCGTGATGGGAAAACCACCGACAACTGCTTCCAAAATTTCTTACCCAATGATACAGGATTATTGTAAACAACCTCATGAAATATCTCTTCATCTTCTTCACTCCATTTATATGCTACATGCTCTCCCATGTTATAAAACCCCAGTTTCACAAATTTTTCATGCCCAAGGGATTCCCGTAATATTTTCCGTGCCTCCATAACATGCTGTTGCACACATCTTGAAGATCCCCTATCCAGGCAGCTACAATCAGTTCTGCCAGCAGCAACATTACCACTTATGTTAGCAGAGAAATTCGAGTCGGGCATTGGAATGATACATGTTCCCATCCTAATATCTTCACTGTTATTATCTACGATTTCTGAGACATCATTCCGAGCAAACTTATTATTCTTCATATGCCTACCCCATGATGGAACAGTGGCTTGATGATTTGGCCCAAGCGGAACTTGTTTTCGAGGAGACCGATCCAAGAGTAAATAATAGTTGTCCTCAACAGGAGAAAACATTCTTCGCTGGAAACCAAAGTCAAAGCATTCAGACGAAACAGGTGAAATTGCTGCTACACCAGTGCCTGTATCTTCCTCACTAGAAATGCTAGTGACCAAAGATATTGGAGCAGTAGTCTTGGAATCCTCCTCAGCAAAACGAGTATCATCCAGAGCATCAGTCTTAAATTCTTCATACCACTGGTGTTCACAAAATCCACTCTCGACTTCAACTGCATCACACAGGAAGGTCACATCAGTATTTAAACCATGCAGCATAATATGAACCATTCGCATAAGACAACAAATAACAGCCACCCTTTACCTGAAATATGAGGTTTTTGAGGACTATAACTATGGGGAATAGTATCGGCACACCGAGTCAGCTTGTCATTATAGACAGGTTGTCTCGGATTCTTGAAAGGAAGTTCTTGCAGCTCCTCATCTTCAAAAGGCAGTTTAAATCCCATTTAACACCTGTGGGACACAATTAATTATAAGAGAAAGTATAATAATAATTCAACGAGGGAAAAAGAAGAAGATGCAAATCACTAATGCAAGTCAGTAACACAACAACAAATGCACAGTGACACATAGTAAGACAAAAATACATCACTTTCAAGATTAAGCTTATGTAAAAGGACAATTGAACAGTAAACATTGACTGACATAACTAAGAAATTTTGATATAACAATGCTTGGAAGAACATTACTATCAATATTAATTAAAATGCACGTCATTTCATTCTACAAGCATAACTAAGATCAAAGGTATTTCACCAGTCAACAAAAAATTAGTCTTAATTTGGTACGCTGAGAAGGTTAGTAAACAATGTCATGAAAGCAAGAATTAAGACACTAAACACAGAAAATTGAATAAATTTAAATTATTTAAGTCAATTACCTCTAAATTGTCTTGAATTGGGAAACCTTCGGCTGTTAGAAATGACACTAAAAATGACAAGGATCAATTAATACCGCAGAAGCCTCAATTGAGATGAGAACAGCACTTACTTTTGTACTAAATTTGATTTCACCACGGAAAGACGCGTTTTCCCTAATTAATTTGACTACCTGGAAAATCCCCAATTTTTGTAAGAAAGCCCTAACCCTAAATTCCAATTTCGTTGAGAAAACAACAAAATCACGACAGAGAACTCCTCCAAAGAATCACGCCACAACTTAAAACACCGAAACCCTATAATAATTTCAGATGGAAACGAACTATAACATACGGAACAAATACAACTCCTAGAAGGAAAACGAATCGGGAAATTCGAACAAAATTAGACCAAACCAAAGGGAGAAATCAACATGAATAGACAATAAAACGAAAACCCATGAGAAACTGATGGGAGAAAGGGCTCAATCGAAGAGATTGAAGAACCCTAACCCTAGAAACACGTAAAATCAACAGCCGGGATAGAAAAGGAGATCGATCGAAAGGGAACAACGAGAATTGAACGGATATTTACGTGATTGATAGATTAGAGGAAGAAATTAGGAGAAAATCGGAGATCGATTTTCTGATTTAATTTGGGGATCGAGAAAGAGGCGCCAAACAGGGTGACAAGGAAGAAGGGAAGACACGGTTCGAGGGCTTTTCTTTAAGCAAAAAGCGGTCCGACTGATAAACCGGATTGGGCCAATCTAAAAAATATTTTAATGTCATAATATCTCATTGTCCCTGTATTATAGGTGTCTTTATAATTACAACTTTCAGAGAATGTAATTTTAAAAATATAAATTATGAAAATAATAGATTTTGTTTTATATTTTTAAAAAATCATTTTATCAGAAAATTACACTGAAATAACAGAAAAAACAAAATAATAATTCTGAGAATAAATGAAAACAAAATAATAATATGCAAAGATAACTAAGAAAAACAATAATACAATTAAGTAAAATGAAAATTAAGCTAAAGTGCAAGACTCATTAGATATTAAGTTTATTTTATAATAATTTGAACTTTCGGTTTTAAATTCAAATTTGAATATGAAATTGAAACCTTTCTTTATCAATTATTGAGTATATATATACCTTTGTATCACATCATTTATTTGTCCACGATACTTTATTATATATTTAATATAAAAATACTTTTAAGCACGAATCAATCGATTTTAATTATTAAATAATTGTTATTATTTTTAAAAATTTCGTGTAACACCCTCAATCCGTACCCGATCTGGATACGAGTCCGAGATGTCACATTGACTTTTTAAAATAATATTCTTACAAAATATCAATCATTTGAACTTATATTAAGAAATTATGATAAATACTATTAAATTATGCACCATTATAAAAATTTAAGGTACAAATACGTATTTATGAACAAAATTATATGGTATGAACAGTACTGTGAACAGTACCATGAACAGTACCATTACAAAACTCAATCGTATGACTTTTCAAAACCGATTAGAACATATCGGATTTAATCCTTTATTTACATGCCAACCACTTTTCTTATTACAAAATTCATACTATACATTTCTTTTCTGATCTGATTTTTGGAAAAGAGGAACTGACCTGTCTTACATAACTTTTATCAATCTTCCTCTTCTCGGAACCTACATGTGAAACAATCACACGCTAAGTCATAGACTTAGTGAAACATATAAACATATAATGGAAACTAATAAACATTTCATAAAGAAACATCATATAATTCATATCAAATGCATGAACATTTATTACGATCATATCATATAAAAACATATATCATTTCTGTAACTTATACCCTTATCAACACGTTTAACATTTCATATTTATTATCATTAATCCTTATAATTTAACAATCTTATACATAACATATCATGCATTAACCGAGCAATACACCATTATATAAATTCTGTGATCTATTTCATATAACAAATCACATATACATATCATAGTCAATATACTTATTAAATTTCTTTGTTAGCCCATGTACACTGTTGAGAACTTAAGGTATGTGACTACACTGAGGTTGTGCACAAATGCTGTCACCACAGCTCGTATAAATTGCACCGAAGTGCCACGTAGAATTTGCACCAAAGTGCCGCGTAGAAATGCACCGTAGTGCCATATAAGATTGTCCATAAGGACCACATATAAATTCCTTAAGAATCATATACATATACTAAGGATCAAGTAAGTGACTCAAAAGACCTCATACATGCTCCAAAGAATACATATATGTCCCGAAGGACCACGTAGAATTTGTCCCAAAGGACCGCGTAGACCCTCTACTCTTGGTATGCCAAATATACCTATAGCTCTCGTATCATATAACATGAGCATTATTCTTATGTTTCATATGTTCATGTACTCATGTCATTTCTCTTGTAATCACATATCACATGTGCATATAATCACGTAATTTACTTTCATGTCACTTTTCATATGAATTCATATTCATATGTCTCATAGCTCGTATCACTTTGCATGGATTCACATAAACATATATATCCTTTGATTCATGTCTTATTCTTATATCATCATATATATATTTCATCTATTTTCATCACTTAACCTCATATCATATAACATGTTTTATTCTCTTATGTTCATATGACATATAATGCATACAAATTATATTCACATATATGCCTCTACTCAAGAATTCATCTATCATACAAATCATGTCATCTCTTGTTCTCATATGCTTCACATGCATCACATATATCACATAGCACATATAAGCACATATCAGTTCATATAATCAAGTATACGTACATTTCATTTCATTCACATCCTTATAATCAATACTCCATACATTGTAACTATTGGAAATAGACTTATCACAAGTCCAATTCCTTATAATCCTAATGCACTCATAAGAATCATATCAATCATATAACATTTTAGGAGTCATTTCTTACCATAGTAACTCCGTCACTGGCTCATCACAAACCAATGTTTTTCGATAGCATAAGTACAATTAAATTGCACTCACCTTAGCCTTACTTTGATTCGATCCTAACTCTTTGATTGTTCCGGAACTTGTTTAGTCTCAATATCTACATAAACATAATTTTCAAAACCATTATCAAAAGCCTAAACCTTATAACTTGGTATTAATAACTTAGGCTAATTTAATGAACCAAAATTCCATTTTTCCTTTAGGGGTGTATCGATGCACTATGGGTGCATCGGTACACAAATAGCTTCAAAATTTCCATGCATCGATGCACCTTCAAAATTGTCTTAGTGCATCGGTACACACTCATAGTGCATCGATGCACCTGTCCAAAATAGGCTATTTTCACCCAAAATTAATCAATACTTCACCCATATTTTCATGTATAAAATCCTTATTATGCTACTAAACTCATCTATAACAACTTTAACTAGTTTTTATCATTCCAACACTTTATAATCTCTCATATTTCATCCAAATTCTTAAGGTTAAGAATCATACCAAAATTTTCTTGTTATTCAAACTTAATTCTAACACTTATAACTTCTTATTCTCATGGATGACAAGTCAAATTCATCTTCCAAATTCATTTAAACCTTCTTATTCAAAATTCCACCTAAAAACCAATTTCCTTTAATCTATCATAACTCCTTTATCTTTTGATTTTAAGATAACTTAAGTTTTCTTTAAGCGTAGTTATCATCTAATGATCAAACCCCAAGCTTTAAATCAACAAATTCGAAAACTTACCTTTGCAAGCTTGGGTCTCTCTTTCTCTCGTATGATGAAGAAGAAGAAGGAGATAAAGTGGAGAAAATATCCTTATCCTTATCCCCACATGCCTATATATCATTTTATTATAATTTTCAAGTCAAATGACCATTTTACCCTTTAATTCTTTTGATAATTAATAACAACTTTCAGGAAATATCTCCACATAAATCATTGAACTATTCAACTATTCTACTTTAATCACCAAATTCTAAAATTTTACAATTTGGTCACTAACCCGTAGTTTGGGATGTTACAAATTTCCCATCATTTTAAGAAAATTCGTCCTCGAATTTTCACTGCACCTCTTGATAAAAACATATCTTCTAATGATCTCATGTTACTTCCTTTATTTAATCTTTTCTTCATTTAATTCTTCAACTAATAATATTTTTCCATTAATCTATTGTCGCTTATCATATAAACAATAACCAGTAACCTCATTCATTTCTATCTTTTCTTTCCTTCGATTATGCAGTTTTCTTTGATTTATCTAAAATTCCATATAATATCACTCATCACGTAAATAGTAACTTCCAATCCTTACTACTCAATATTATGAATCAATTGATTTCCTACATTCTTCTTTAATTGCTTTACACCATAAACCAAATCTTTACTCATTTCTTAATTTTTGTCTATATTACAATACACAAAATCTTTTCATATAATCTCACGTACTTGTTCAAGGAATAATCACCCTTTTATAATAAAAGGTGATAACTTACTTCAATCCTTCAATTACCTTTTTCTTTTAGACATCTATATCATATCCCTTATCATATAGATAGTAACATCAATTCTTATTACTCAAAATCCCAAATCATTCACTTTCCTCATAAGTCTCTAATTACCAACTTTATTAAATTATTATTCATCTACATCTTAACTTCCTTAATATTTATGAATCATTCTTTATCTCTCTGTCCATGTCCACTTGACCAAGAAACATAACCTTAAATCCTCATTACAGATGATTAATACATACACTTTGCCAAAATCCAACAATTTTTCATATAGTCTTACGAACATTTTTTTTTATACTAAATCATACTTTATACGTCATCATAATCCTTGTCATACTTGAGCTTTTAAACTTTATCATGTAATTTCCTTAGTCCTTCATTCCTTCACAAATTCAAATCTCCTTACAACCTATGTCATATCTTTTTCTCAGACTCTCATACCCTTTTCATATCGCTTATACTTATTCCTGATTATTGATCTTCATCACATCTTCATAATTTTGATAATTCTCTTTATTTATACAGAACATTTTCCTTTACCATCTCTTGTACTGAAAACTTCTTCCTTAATCTTATACAAATACTTATTTCTTTGCCTACATCATATCTATATGATTATAATGCACCACCAAATCCAGATTCACATCATACTTGATTAACTCACTTTATCTTTTCTTCCAATCTTATAACTCTATCACCTTTACTCTTACAACTATTCAATCTAGGGCACAAACCCTAATCAATTAATCATCTATCCCTTTTCTAATCAAAATTATCTCAACAATAGTTTACTTAACTTATCAAACCACATTCATTCTCATGTATCATGAAATTTCCTTTGTTCACACTCAACCTTTCAACTTATTCTATCTTATAAAATAATCACCGATGTACCTGTTTCTTTAAACTCATTCTGAAACAATATTCACATTAATGAATCTTCCATTATTCCCATTATAATATTTGTTTATCATATTTTAGCTCAACCGCATAATAACTAAATTATTTCACCTAACTTTTCTACTTTAGAATAGTGGACTTCCTCTAACATTATCCAGTTGCACATTTAATTTTCTGAACGTATCCTTAACTTTTTAATTAGGGTACAACCCTTATCAACCTGATCATATACCTTCTTTTTCGTTGAAATTTTCCTCAACGGTATTTACTCAACTTTTCAAACTCATACTCTTACTCACACACACTACTAGTCCTCTGTTTCAAAATCAAACGTTGTAACTTTCTTTGTCTTATAAACTGCTCACTGATATATTCATTCTTAAAGTTTTTTTTTACCCTTTATCTTCTCTTAAACATATCAATCCTTTTCTCCTTCACTACATCACATTACATAATTAAAAATATACATTGTATTCGAATCCACTTCATATTTGGTTATAACCTGACAATATCTTATAATTTCAATACATTTCCATCACATAATTTTGTTAGCCATTGCTAACTCTTTCCATCTATAATGCAAATCCCTTATTATATCCATACTCTTGCTTATACACAGTACTATTTACAATTCTAATATTCCTTTTCACATATCACCCCTTCAATAAATCTTTCGTGCTATCATAATCTTCATTTCATTACTTTAATTCCTTCATTACCTTTTTCCCTTATACTTTTACATTCCTTTCATATCCTTTATACTTTTCCTTCTTTATCATTTTTAACCTTCCTATCAATCCTTAGTTTCCGTAAAACATACAAATCCTTTAACTTTAATACATTCACTATCACACTGCTTTATTATTCGACTTATTTCTTTCAATAAAAACATAAACCTTCATCAAACGATCCATATATATATATATATATATTCTTTCCAGTCAAAATAATTCATTCGTTATTTCCTTCACTTATTAAACCTTCATTCTCACTTGTCCATAATACAATTCTTTTGGTTCAAATTCAACCATTCCATTTACCTTTGTCTTATAACTGATCACTGATATACATATTCTTAAACCATTCCTGGTCTTTTAATATTCTCCAATTAACATCAATCTCTTCCACTTTATCTTGCCCATGCTATAAAGAAACTATTCTATTTCAGGACGATAAAGTTACTTTAATACTATAATTTCCAATCCATCTGAACTGATTGGCTTTATTCTCTAGCGGAGAATACAACTAATTCATATATGGTTTAAAGTTGAAAGCCATAATCTCTATCTTTCTTTGATGGTGTTTAACTTTATGAAGCAATGATTATCTTAATCATTTGATAATTTTGTTCTCCAATCTTTTAATTCTTAGCTCTCTCTAGAGCTTTAACACGATTAACCATTTCTTGAAATGAGAACAATTTCAAAATCAATAACACTCTTTTTAATTTGAGGCGCAAGCCCTAAACAACCAATCACATGTATCATTCTTATCCTTCTTAATTAGAATCAACTCAACAATACATATGCTTAACTTATTAAACTTATATTCATACACATGCACGTGTAATTCCCTTGCTTCAAGCTAGTATATTCTAACTTCATTTTTATTATAATCTGCCATCGATGTACTTATTCTTGAATTGTTCTACAAATAATAACCACCCACTTGATCTTTTAACATTATTATAGTGATTTGTTCACCATACTCTAGTTTACCCACGTAGTAACGAAACTACTCAATTTAACTTATCCATTTTGGAGAAAGGAAAACCTTCTAACATTATCTTCCTATCATTTAATCAAATGTCCATAAAAATAGAACATTTCTCAAATTCACCCTTGAACTCGGGTGTTCTCAACTCTTTTTAATACAATCATTCTATGAATTATAGAAGTATAAAATTAAAAACACATCATAATATCATTTAACATCATGAAACATTCTCTAATTTTGTACATGCACTCCCTGAAGTTTTCCTTCTTCTCCTTGCCTGACCAGGGCAGGTGAATGTTATTACCTTCAGTCTATTGCCTTGTGCTTCACTTTGGAATATCTCATGATCATATATCTAACATAACATAACATAACAATTTAACTCTATTATCAAGACAGTATACTCCTTACACTATCAGATCAGATTTTTTTTTTCACTTTGTGTTGGCATGTATGCTTTTCAAAACACTTTTAACTTCGTTTTTAGCCTAGAATCGGCTAAACTGTAGCTCTGATACCATTAAATGTAACACCCCAACCCGTACCCGACCCGGATACGAGTCCGAGATGTCACATTGACTTTTAAAAACAATATTCTTACAAAATATCAATCATCTGAACTTATATTAAGAAATTACGATAAATACTATTAAATTATGCATCATTATAAAAATTTAAGGCAAAAATATGTATTTATGAATAGTATTATACGGTATGAACAGTACCATGAACAGTAATGAACAGTACCGTGAACAGAGAAATATTTCGAATATAAATTGTGTAATGATGCACTACTACAATAACTTTCGTAAAAATACATATAAACTTGTAAAAAAATAAACTTTCATCCGTATAAAATTTCCATTTACGTATAAACGTTTAAAATATTACAAAACTCAATCGTATGACTTTTCAAAACCGATTAGAACATATCGGATTTAATCCTTTATTTACATGCCAACCATTTTTCTTATTACAAAATACATACTATACATTTCTTTTCTGATCTGATTTTTGGAAAGAAGGAACTGACTTGTCTTACATAACTTTTATCAATCTTCCTCTTCTCGGAACCTACGTGTGAAACAATCACACGCTAAGTCATAGACTTAGTAAACATATAAACATATAATGGAAACTAATAAACAATTCATAAAGAAACATCATATAATTCATATCAAATGCATGAACATTTATTACGATCATATCATATAAAAACATATATCATTTCTGTAACTTATACCCTTATCAACACGTTTAACATTTCATATTTATTATCATTAATCCTTATAATTTAACAATCTTATACATAACATATCATGCATTAACCAAGCAATACACCATTATATAAATTTTGTGATCTATTTCATATAACAAATCACATATACATATCATAGTCAATATACTTATTAAATTTCTTTGTTAGCCCATGTACACTGTTGAGAACTTAAGTATGTGATACACTGAGGTTGTGCACAAATGTTGTCACCACAGCTCGTATAAATTGCACCGAAGTGCCACATAGAATTTGCACCGTAGTGCCATATAAGATTGTCCATAAGAACCACATATAAATTCCTTAAGAATCATATACATATACTAATGATCAAGTAAGTGTCTCAAAAGACCTCATACATGCTCCAAAGAATACATATACGTCCCGAAGGACCACATAGAATTTGTCCCGAATGATCGCGTAGACCTCTACTCTTGGCATGCCAACTATACCTATAGCTCTCGTATCATATAACATGGCCATTATTCTTATGTTTCATATGTTCATGTACTCATGTCATTTCTCTTGTAATCACATATCACATGTGCATATAATCACGTAGTTTACTTTCATGTCACTTTTCATATGAATTCATATTCATATGTCACATAGCTTGTATCACTTTGCATGGATTCAAATAAACATATATATCCTTTGATTCATGTCTTATTCTTATATCATCATATATATATTTCATCTATGTTTCATCACCTAACCTCATATCATCTAACATGTTTTGTAACACCCCAACCCGTACCCGACCCGATCCGAGTCTGAGGTGTCACATTGACTTTTCAAACTTTGACTCTTGACAAAATTAGAGAAAATTTAAATCTTCCATTAAAATAAAAGTGGTTTAGTTACATAAATAGACCAAAATAACCAAAATTGATCAGAGCATATTCAACTCAATCACTTAGTGCATGCCAACTATATTCAAATTAACCAAACACATTTAAATCATCTATTTTCTGATCTGAAATTTTATAAGGGAGATGCTGACCTGTCTTGCTCTTCTTCGCTTCTCTTCTCGCTTCTTTAACCTACGTGTGAACCAATCACACGCTAAGTCGAAGACTTAGTGAGGCATATAAAACTCAATTGAAACTCTAATTCCTAAAAATGCATGAACATATCATACAATAATATCATACAAGTCAATATAACATTTCATACAATCACATGCATACAAATATATAAATCGTATCTTAATTATCAATAACCTCATTTCTTAATCAATATTCCGTCCATTTATGTCTTTTAGTTGTCTATTCTTATACTTAAACTTCTTAACAATCATATCATTAATTTAACCATTAATATATTCAACATTACATATAACATATATTACATTTCACACAACAAAGCAGGTACAATACATATCATGTATTTGTTTGTATTTCTTTATTAGCCCATGTACACCTATGAGAACTATAGATATGTGAGTCCATAGAGGTTGTGGACTAATGCTGTCACCACAGCTCGTATAAATGCACCGAAGTGTCACGTAGAATTGCACCGTAGTGCTGCGTAGAAATGCACCGTAGTGCCATATAATATATCCCTAAGGACCACATAGAAATTCCTTAAGAATCATATACATATGCCAAAGATCAAGTATGTGTCTCAAAATACCTCACACATGTTCCAAAGAATACATATATGTCCCGAAGGACCGCGTAAACCCTCGACTCTTGGCATGCCAACTATATCCCTAGCTCTCATGACACATATCATGGGCGTTATCTTTTATATCTTTTTTCATATTCATGTAAACATATCACATATTCATCTAAACTCGTAACTTCATTCACATATACATGTAATCACGTAGTTCATGTAAATTCTCATAGTCTCTTATCACATCATGTGATCATATCACTTATAAGTGCATAGCTCATATTCACATATCTTATATACATGTATACACATGAATCAAATGGCACATACCAAATCATATGAATATATATATATATCTTATGCAATCACATTACTTATACTCACATGGATCAATATCATAGAACTTAGTTCACTTTTTCATGTTACCACACCGACATATAATCTTATAAGTAAAAGCTATTTATCTTTATCCCATTTTCCTTTTGTACCGGCTTACATGATTTATTATACTAATCTATACAGTAACATATAACCCTTATCACTTATCTCACCTTATGTAAGTAGAGTTATTCTATCCATTTAATTTAGTTCTATATAACTCCTATAACCTCCTCATATAGTTTTATAGTTCTTCGTGTTATAACTCCTATAACATAGTTTCCTTTTAAAATATATTACTCTTTCTTATTGTGCTTATCCTATAGGTTCGTATCATCGTTATGCTCACGTCCCCTACTTTATATATCATTTTCAAAGAGTTTCTTAACTTATTATCTTCTGATTTATATTTTATTCTCTTAAACATTCTCATAGTCACATATAACTTCATGACTTATCACTTATGTAATTTACATTGCATTCTTATATATATATATGTATCACAATAAACCTTGTCTTAATTATTCTATCAGTAATCTATACCTACATGGCTTGTCTCTTACAATAATATCTTTATATATCTTATTTTATGATCCCCCATTATCTTATAATAATATTTTACTTACATCATATATCAAATACAAAACATATCAACATACAACACATATACTCATATCAAAACATGCTTATATCCATTAATTTATGCATTCTAATATAGGAAATATACTTGTCGCAAGTCATATTTCCTTTACACATCATATAACTAGCATGCACTCACCTGGCCTCACTAGTCAATACCAATCTCTAAACTTTCCCCTTGATCGATCTTACTTGTCAATGATTCTGGAACTTGTTTAGGCTCTGTATCTACATAATTATACATTTTAAGGCAATTATCAGATACCTACACCTTGTAATCCGATACTAACAACTTAAATGAACTTAATAAACTAATATTAACTTTTTCCTTTAGGGGTGTACCGATGCACTATAGGTGCATCGGTACACAAAATAGATTCGAAGTATTGATGCATCGATGCACCTTCAAAATTTGTCTTGGTGCATCAGTGCACACTCATAGTGTATCGATGCATTCCTGGCATTCGATGTTTCTTCTTTTAAGCATGCATTGGTACATATTGAATGTGTACCGATGCATCTTGTCCAGAAATTGCTCTTTAGGCATGAAAATCCATTTAATTAAACTCAAATGCTTCATATTTTATCCCCTTTCAAATTCCTAACTTACATATACATGTTTAAACTCATTTATATTCATTTATCTCATCTTGAACCTTAATATCCTCTCCTCTTTATTAAATTCAAGAATCATACCAGATTTTCAACATGTTTTAAAACTCATTTTATCACTTCATATCTCTTAATTTAACCTTTGACAAATCAAATTCAACTTCAAAATCTATTAACTCCTTCTATTTCACTAATTCACTTAAAAACTCTTCATATTTAATCCTTCATAACTCATCCATTTTGAAGTTTCAACATACTTTAATCTCTAAATAATCTTTCTTAGCACCCCAAGAATCAAAACTAAGCTTAAAACTCAAGAATTAACCAATTGAAATTAAGCTCACCTTTGCCATGGAGCTTACGGGAAGAAGAAAGCAAGAAGAATGATAAGCTTTCAGACTTCTCCCTTAAATCCCACGTGTTTTTCCTTAAATAAAGAAGAGAAAATATCTTTAATGTTGAAAAGACCATAATAACCTTCATTCTTTATGTCCTTGCAATTTAATCCACTACTCAAATAGTCCTATTTAATTTCTTATACTTTTTAATCTTTCAAAAAAAAATTCTCACAGTTCCAAAATTTTTATTTTAGTCATTAACCCCAATTTTGGGATATTACATGTTTTATTCTCTTATGTTCACATGACATATAATGCATACAAATTATATTCACATATATGCCTTTACTCATGAATTCATCTATCATACAAATCATGTCATCTCTTGTTCTCATATGCTTCACATTCATCACATATATCACATAGCACATATAAGCACATATCAGTTCATATAATCAAGTATACGTACATTTCATGTCATTCACATCCTTATAATCAATACTCCATACATTGTAACTATTGGAAATAGACTTATCACAAGTCCAATTCCTTATAATCCTATAAACTAAAATGCACTCATAAGAATCATATCAATCATATAACATTTTAGGAGTCACTTCTTACCATAGTAACTCCGTCACTGGCTCATCACAAGCCAATGTTTTTCGATAGCATAAGTACAATTAAATTGCACTCACCTTAGCCTTGCTTTGATTCGATCCTAACTCTTTGATTGTTCCGGAACTTGTTTAGGCTCAATATCTACATAAACATAATTTCCGAAACCATTATCAAAAGCCTAAACCTTATAACTTGGTATTAATAACTTAGGCTAATTTAATGAACCAAAATTCCATTTTTCCTTTAGGGGTGTATCGATGCACTATGGGTGCATCGGTACACAAAATAGCTTCGAAATTTCCATACATCGATGCACCTTCAAAATTGTCTTAGTGCATTGGTACACACTCATAGTGCATCGATGCACCTGTCCAAAATAGGCTATTTTCACCCAAAATTAATCAATACTTCACCCAAATTTTCATGTATAAAATCATTATTATGCTACTAAACTCATCTATAACAACTTTATCTAGTTTTTATCATTCCAACACTTTATAATCTTTCATATTTCATCCAAATTCTTAAGGTTACGAATCATACCTAATTTTCCATGTTATCCAAACTTAATTCTAACACTTCTAACTTCTTATTCTCATGGATGACAAGTCAAATTCATCTTCCAAATTCATTTAAACATTCTTATTCAAAATTCCACCTAAAACCCCATTTCCTTTAATCTATCATAACTCCTTTATCTTTTGATTTTAAGATAACTTAAGCTTTCCTTAAGCTTAGTTATCATCTAATGATCAAAACCCAAGCTTTAAATCAACAAATAATCAACAAATTCGAAAATTTACCTTTGCAAGCTTGACTCTCTCTTTCTCTCGTATGATGAAGAAGAAGAAGGAGATGAAGTGGAGAAAATATCATCATCCTTATCCCCTCATGCCTATATATCATTTTATTATAATTTTCAAGTCAAATGACCATTTTGCCCTTTAATTCTTTTAATAATTAATAACAACTTTCAGGAAATATCTCCACATAAATCATTGAACTATTCTACTTTAATCATCAAATTCTAAAATTTTACAATTTGATCACTAACCCGTAGTTTGGGATGTTACATTCCGAATTTGAACATCATGCATGTCAGAGGTATGAGTGTACGATATTAAATGGTTGAGTGTTTTTATCAAATACTACCTTATATTTACTTTAGATTAATATTTTTTTTAAATATTTTAAATATAAATTATTATTTAATACTTTGTTTTTATATAAATAAATAAATTTAACTTTTGATTTATCAAAATAATAAGATCATCGAATTGAGTATAATGTACTCAACGAATGATTTTTACATGTGATATTTGCGTTTGTTCGTAACATTACAGTTTATGTGTGTTTGGTTAGATTTTTTTTTAACAATTCACCCGCTACTAATAAGATTGAGAAATGCTCACGTGCCAGTCTTAATATATGGCTAAAACAATGCGTTATCAGTTTTTTTATTATTTTAAATAATAAAACCGGTAAAAAATGACTGAAATTATTATTATTTCTACCGATTTTGTTATTATTATTAATTACTGATATATGTAAACACGATAGAAAAACCCGGTAAAACAAATAATGTTTTCTGTAAAGTGCTACCTAAAACATTATTTTTTTACCGGATTTTTTCTACCGAGTTTACATATATCGGTAATTAAAACCAGTAGAAATAATAATATTTTCGATCATTTTTTACAGGTTTTGTTATTTAAATAATAACAAAACTGGTAGCGTCTTTTTTAAACCGTATATTAAGACTGTCACACCGTAGAACTTCCCAATAAGATTTGAACATATTATTGATATTCATGTACAAACAAAATAATTTTAATGATTAAAGAGATGATTGTTATTTGTAGAGATTTCGAGTTTAAACACAATATCTATAAGAATATTTAAATATGTTCATTGTCAAACGATTAAGAGTATTTTTAACCAATACGACACTATAATCACTTTAAATTAATTAAAAATTAAATTTAATAGATTAAATACTTTAAACTACTTGGTTTTTTCAATAGTTTAATTATAATTCAATTTTTTAAAATTAAATTATTTTTTACATATTTTAAATCAAATTATATATATGATGTAATTTAAAATTTTTCAGTCAAACTCGGTTTCATCTGCCCCTCATTCGAGGCAGTTTTGGCTCCCAAACCATCTATCTGCCTAAAATTAGGTAAAAACAGTAATTATATTAATATATTGTACTTTGTTACAATTATTTGCTTTAATTTCGGTAATCTTTACTTCTAAATTTGATAAATCCTTTATCACTTCAATTAATCGCACATAGAAGTGAGACTTATTCACTTCATTTTTATTTTATTTTATTTTATTTTCATATCATTCGTCACGAAAATAAGATTTTAAAAGTTTTACTTTTATGTTATATCGATATTCGAACAGTCGTTCTTTAATAGCTTCTCCGATTATTCAAAATATGTATAAATTTGTCCCACCGTCCTGCACCACTGTATCGATTTAGATATTTTTTTTTCAAAATCAATTGAAAACTCGCAAAATTCAACCATATACTCAATGAAAAACAACTATAGCCTGCAATTTTAATTATCCGGTCAACGTAAAATCAAGATATATATTTTATCTTTTTCACTTCTTTACTGTTGAAATTTTGAAGAAGATGATCCATCATCAAAAAATCAAAGAGAATCCGAAAAATTAGATTTTAAAAATATTAGAAATTTTTTTATATAAAAATTGAAGAAAAATTTTGGACCTTTTCATAACTAAAAAAGAACATATATATTGTCGTAATTTCATTAACTATTTAACGGTAAAATAATCAATCATGAACATTTCAAAAGTTAAGTGGTCAAACTGAAAATTATTAAAATTGAATGGTCAAAACTTGAATATAGCCAAAGTTGAGTGATGAAGAGCATAATTTACCCATGATACTATTGTCAACTTTCAATGGAACATCCCTTACAAATCAATGGTAAATATTTTATTACATCAGAAAAGCCAATACAAATCAGAGATTTTGCCGGCTAAGAAGACAGATCTAGAGACAACAACAGTCTCTGATAGATAGAAATAAAATAATCTTAAAACTAGATGCAAATCAAATGCCCTATGCCACTGTTGGCATGTCCTTGAGCCAGAAAAAGCCCTATACCACTGCTGGCATGTCCTTGAGCCAGTCATCCAATGGCTTCCCAATAGAGTAGACAATAAATCCGATTTTCCTCAGTTTCTCCACATCGACAACGTTCCGACCATCGAACACGAATGCAGGCTTCTGCATGTTATCAAAAATCTTTTGGTAATCAAGCTTTTGAAACTCATCCCACTCAGTGAGAATGCAAAGCCCATGAGCATCCTTTGTTGCAGTATATGCATCCCAAACGACACTAACATCTGTGACCGAGGTAGGACTCATCGGCTGAAGATGAACCGGATGGTCCCAGTCGAACTTCTTCATCGAAAGATCCCTCTGAATCTGGTCTTGGTTAACTTGAGGGTCGTATATGCTTAGTTTAGCCTTGTCACCTATTAGCCCTTTGCACACATCGATTGCCGGTGTCTCCCTGGTGTCACCGGTGTCTTTCTTGAACGCGAATCCAAGAATGGCAATCTTCTTTCCCGAAACCGTGTTGAACATTGAGGAAACTATCCGGTTTACAAACCGGGTTTTCTGGTAGTCGTTCACCTTAATGACTTGTTTCCAGTAATTGGCTACCTCAGGGAGGCCGTTGCACTCACAGATATAGACCAAATTCAGAATATCCTTTTGAAAACAAGATCCACCAAAACCAACACTGGCATTCAAGAACTTGGGTCCTATTCTCGTATCCTTCCCGACAGCATGAGACACTTGGCTCACATCAGCGCCAGTTGCCTCGCACAATGCCGACATAGAATTAACCGAAGAGATTCTCTGAGCCAAGAAGGCATTGGCAGCCAGCTTGGAAAGCTCCGCAGACCAGAGATTGGTGCATATAATTCGGTCCACGGGGACCCAATGTGCATACACGTCCCTCAATGTTTCAATGGCCTTTTTACCTTCCGGGGTCTCCCTGCCACCGATAAGAACACGGTCAGGGTTGAACAAATCCGAAATCGCAGTCCCTTCAGCAAGGAATTCAGGGTTGGAAAGGATCTGAAAGTTGATCCCTTTGCTATTGTGTGTCAAAATTTTCTCGATCGCCTCGGCTGTTTTAACAGGGACGGTCGATTTTTCGACCACAATCTTGTTGGATTTCGCTACATCGGCAATCATTCGAGCAGCACTCTCCCAGTAGGTCAAATCAGCGGCTTTCCCCGCTCCGAGACCTTGGGTTTTCGTCGGGGTGTTGACCGAGACAAACACTATATCAGCTTCGGAGACATGTTTTTCGACATCAGTGCTAAAGGAAAGGTTTTTGCCCCTGCATTTCTTCACCACCTCATCGAGGCCAGGCTCGTAGATGGGGAGTGTATCACTGTTCCAGGCATTGATTCTAGCTACAGATATATCCACAACAGCCACTTGAATGTTGGGGCATTTCAGCGCAATGACGGCCATTGTCGGACCGCCGACATATCCAGCTCCGATGCAACAGATCTTCACCATTTTTTATTAAAAAAACTGCTCCTGAAACAAGTGATTGATTGAACATCCACATTAGCAAATATTAATATCTAAGCTACAATGTATTCACAGCTACAATGCAAGACGAACATTGATGAACCTGTGGTTCTAAAAATGAAAAAAAATAAAAAATAAAGGACTCTAACAGGCTAAAAACAAGGCAATCAATTAACAGGAAGTCATAATTGCAGTAAACAGAACGCGATGGAAAACAACAACAGATCCAGCAATTAAAGGAAACCCAGAAAATCAAAACAGGAAATGAAATGGGAAATTAAATTACCTTTGTGGGGTTTCAGCTATTCGATCAAAGAAAGAAGAACAAGAAGAAAAGGGAACAGAAAACCTTAGGATAGAAGCGGGAAAGGTTCTTCAGGCGAAGAATGAGGAAACCTAAACACCTCCCCACTGTTTATATACTATATTCAACATACATTCGGGTGATTTGCATCCCGTTTTCATGGCCAATATTGCATTTTCTTTTGGATAAACTACACTATAGGTCGTTGAACTTTGTAAAAAGGATTTGTTTCGTCAACAATCTTCCAATTATTATAAAATAATCATTAACCTTTTCAAATGATTACAAAATAGTCATTAACATTTATCAAATTATTACAAAATTATCTTTAAACATATCAAACTTTTACAAAACAATCCTTAAGTTGGTCTAAATTTATTATTAGTTCTACGTTGCAGGGAATCCTTTTGTAATCATCTAAGAAGTTTAATAATTATTTTGAAATATTTGATAGAATGCTAACTAAAGATCATTTCAAATAGTTCATAACCTCTAATATATTTTAAATATAAAATTAATTAATTAAAACACATTTATGAGTTGGGTTGTATTACTTTAGTTAGATGGATCGGAGGGGTATTGAGGTAATTGTACCCTTTAAAAATCTTAAATTCATATATACTTTATATGTATTTTTGTATTATCTATTGATGATCGAATTCACATCGTGAAAATTGTAATTTTACACATCTTAATTTTTAATAAAACTTCTTAAAAATTCATACCCTAACCCAAAACCTTATGTTTGTTTCTGAATGTATTTAAAGAGATCAATCCATATTATTTATAAGTGTCCAACCAATCATATATTTGTAAAATTTTCATTTATTATTTTCTTTAATTTGTAAAATTACGTTCACATAATATATCAAGTCATTTCATTTGTTAGCATATATGGTTTGCAATTGCAGTTATACTCAGAACAAGAAAATAGTATTTTTCATATTGCATTCGCGTTATTTAAAGTGGAAGAATGGATTTATAAATGTTTTGGGCCAAAGTGCAATATTTCCACTGGATTAGATTGTAATTGTACGAGTGCTTAAGGGACTAAAGGGTAAAATGTTCGTTTCCCCCCTCTACCTTCTTCCTCAATTTCTCCCAACGTTGTCTTTTCTAAGATTCGAGGTCAGGGGTACATCAAGTGGTTGGAGAGACTTTGACCTCTTGGTTAAATGGTCTAATTGCTTGAGTTTTAGTCTTTCTTAAATATATATATATATAGTTTAGTTCTTTTTAGCCAAAAACAAATGGAAAATCGTAATGTTGGTCCCTCCAACAAATAAATAATTCAATTTAATTTATTTTAAAATAAAAGTATAGCTTCAAACTTATCTCAACTCTCAATAAATGTACACGAAAAGTTGATAGAAAAGGTTGATTCCTATCCTTGGACCACTTTTCGTGTCATTATGGGTTTAAAAGGAGGACAGAAGAGAAAAGCTGGGCTTGAAATTGATTTGGGGCCTAATAACAAAGCAAGTGTACCTTGTTCAAACCTCCTTTCAAAGAACATGCCATGAAAGTGAAAGGATTATGAGTAGGAATGGATACGAAATTCAGATTTAATTAGTTTTAATTTGATTTTATCGGATTGAATTGATTTTTAAAAAAAAATAAGTTTGGATCGAGTTTATATTTAGAATACATTTTTTATTTGATCCTACCATATATAATAATGTAATTATCCATTATATATTTAGAAATAATTGCATAGGATTAAATTCAAATTGGACTTAATTTTATAGGATTGAGTTTTTTTTCTTTGGATAGAGTTCCAATTTAGGGAGAAAATTTCTCAATTTGATCCCATTAGATATAATAATGTAAGTATCCCTTACATATTTAGAAATAATTGTAACAATATTTCTCTCTCTATTTTTTTAATTAAGTCTCTATTTATTGAATAATATATATATTAGATGAGATTGCGAGTTTTTACCTCCCTAAATTATATCAGAAGTCAAGTAAAACCTCTCTGAAACTCGAATTAAGTTAGACAGCAGGTAGAGAATATAATACTCAAGTTAATTTAAAATAGACACCAATCTCTTAATTTTTTAATTGTTTTTTAAAGGAATTGTTGTTATTCCTTGAGGTTTCGGGTCCGAACAACATCAATGTTAAGAGTGCGAGCGTTCAATATCAAATGATTTAGAGTTATCTTTGAACAAATACTACCTTTACTTACCCAGATTAATTACTTTTTTTAATTTAAATATATTTTTAGTTTCTATCAGTTTTGAAATTAATAAAATTAATTTAGAATTAATTTATTTGCATATCCAACATTAATTATACATAAAACAGAATCCAAAAAAGTAAATAATCATCAAGTCAAGACACATAAAATTTAATTACATGCTGATTCAAACAAATGTATGTCTTACACATTGATAACCTTCATTTAATTTATTTCCAAATTAATATTTAAGATTCCCTCCCCTTTCACACTATTTAATCACACAAATCTTGTTCTTAGGCAAATTATCAAGCAGCAAATCACTAATACAAAGCTGGCGAGGAACGTGAAATGGCCGCAAATTATACTTTGGGGTTCATCTTCATGGTTAAGCTCTTGAGCTTGTTCTTGATCTTTGTGATTGCTGGTTCGCAGTCAAATGATGAATATTGGAGAACAGCCCATGCAACTTTCTATGGTGATATGAATGGGACAGAAACAATGTGTAAGTTTCGGGATGTATGTATGCATGCATGTATGTATCTTGTGTTTTGATTGCTTGAGTTATTTTGACATATGGTGCTTGTGGCTATGGTGATCTTATACAACAAGGTTATGGTCTAGCAACGACGGCCTTAAGTACAGCTCTCTTCAACGACGGTCTAACCTGTGGAGCCTGTTTCGACATCCGGTGCTATAACTCGAGACAGTGGTGCCTAAACCAGACCATTGTAACTTCTGCCCTCCGAACTACAGTAAACCAGAAGGAAATTGGTGCAACCCACCATTGAAACATTTTGATCTATCCCAACCGATGTTCCGAGAGATTGCTATTTATCAAGCCGGCATTGTTCCCGTCATTTATCAGCGTGTCCCATGCGTTAAAACGGGCGGTATTAAGTTTGAAATCAAGGGTAACCAATGGTGGATACTGGTGTTGGTGTACAATGTGGCAGGAGCCGGTGATGTTATAGACGTTAAGATCAAGGGTTCTGGTACGGATTGGATTCAGATGTCACGGAATTGGGGCCAGAATTGGCAAACTTCGGCTAATCTTATCGGCCAAAGCTTGTCGTTTCAGGTGACTACGAGTGACGGTAAAATGGTGGAGTCCGATGATATTGCACCGTCTAATTGGCAATTTGGTGGTGTTTATGAAGGAAAACAATTTTAGATCTAAGGCAATTTTACAACTGCATGTTCATTAACAATTGTAATGGATTGAATAACAATTAATATTACAATCTAAACTTCAGAAACATCACGAATCAGAACCGTTAACGATTCAAGTTTCGATTTTCTTACAGCATCTTGTTCGACAACAATCAATACGTTCCTTGTAAAAGAATAATTTCCATACAACTATTCTATATGTTGCAGCCTGCAACAACGTGTTTTCCTAAGGATGTACAGCTGCAATTAGTTTTTAAGCTAACGCAAGGAAGTTCTTGAACCATTTGACAGAGTCCTTGGGGTACCTCTTGAGATTGTCTTTATAGTCGACGAAATATAGGCCGAATCTTGCTGTGTACCCAGCTCCCCACTCCCAGTTGTCGAGCAGTGCCCACACGAAATACCCTTTAACATTGCAACCATCTTCCCTGCAAAGTTTGGTATTCATTATATGATCACAAGCATATATATGCATTTATGTAATCGTCGAACATAGATGTCGATAAGGGATCATTATATACTTGATAGCAGCTAGCAGGTTAGTTAAGTAATCGTTGTGGTACCGGATTCTTTTCTCATCCTTGAGAGCATTTTTAGTGGAGATGAATGGGCTGTTCGGGTCATCGTAACCTGTCATAAACGTTCACAAAGAAGGAAATGTTCAGATCTTGTTATTGGAAGGCAATCCAAAAGTGGAACTAACTTCATTACCATTTTCCGTAATGATGACCGGAGGGTTTCCGTATTTTTCCTTGACGTAATTCATTAAGCTTCGCATACCACGGGGTACTACGTATATCCATATA